>NC_054542.1:515635-621573 GCF_017654505.1 Polyodon spathula | reverse complement strand
GTACTGAATGATATCAATTCTTGATATCAATAAAGCCATTCTTGATATCAAAAATGCTATTCTTGATATAAAAAATGCATACTAATGAGCATCTGGTTTGAATTCTTGATATCAAAAATGCATACTTATGAGCATCCTGTTTGAATTGTTGATATCAGAAATGCATAAGAATTAGGCAATGAATTACACCCGGTCTGTATGTCTGTTTTGTGTTTGGCAAAATGTCTGAGAATTCTTGTGACATGGACAATGTTTTACGAGCAAATCATAGAAAATGCACTTCCAGGCAGGATTGGAACTCGCAAGGCTTATATAGTTTGAAATAATTTAGATAGAAGCAGTAATGTTCAGCTAAAGCATTCTGAATGCAGAAAGTTTTTTTTTTTAATATATAGGTTATACAATGTGTTATGTTCATACAATACATTGTTAAATCTCTTTTTCTTCATCTTTGAAAAGAACGGTGTGTTAAAGTCACTAACTCTGATGCTCCGTTATTGTTAGACATATCTGTTCTGGCCCATTCCATAGATGAAAAAACACACCTTAATACAGCAGAAACATTGTCAACATTATCGGCCATGGCATTCTTGGCATACCAAGAATAATGCACTTACAAATGTGCCAACCAGAAGTCTCTGTCTTATTAGTATGCATTTTTGAAGTCCAAAATTGAATCCAGATGTTCATTAGCATGTATTTTTGATATCAAAAAGAATTGTTGGAAATAGAATTGTTGATCTCAAAAACAGAATTGTTGATAGCAAAAACACCATTCTTGATACCAAAAATGCCATTCTTGATATCAAAAACAGAATTGCTGCTATTGGAAGTACAATTGTTCATATCAAAATATCAGCAATTCTAATTTTGATATCAACAGTTCCATTTTTGATATCCACAATTGTATTTCCGATATCAACAATTCAATACAGTGCTGATATCAGCAATTGAGGATTAAATGTTAAAACAGCTTGCCATAACTCCCTGTCATTTTAACTACTCAACAACTATATGAATCATTTGTTATAAACATTCAAAATTCCTTTTAAAAACTGGACAATGTTCAAGCTGCTAGATTATAAAAGCCAGCAACCGTATTAATATAATTGTGCTACAGACAATAGACAATTGACTGTGTTGTTTTAACGGTTAAGGGATTTTAATTATTTCTTAAACAAATAGAACCTCCTGGAACTCTGCTTAACAAGTGCTAGTGTTTAGAACAGAGATTAGGGCACACATTTGTTTTAATATTTTAACTGTTAAAAATATTTAAGAAAAGTAAATATTTGTTGTCTTTCTAAATCTTAATTTATTTTTCAATTAATGAATAAACATTGTGTACAAATCAAGATAGAAAAAATGATGATAAAAAGGAAATGTGGAAAGCCATTAAATGTGAATTGAATGGAAATCAAGGGAGGCATCAGCTGGGAGATGTGTGTTAAAATGGGTTTCCCCCTGTGCAACAATTTTCAGCAGATTCACAACTTACTTTTATTATCTCATACATCTTAAGACTGAAGACCGGATATTTGATTGGTAATGAGTATGCCACATGACTATTAAAGGTTTGAAATGCTTGAATCTCAAAACTAAGTTATAACGTTCTTGCTCGGAACAAGTGATCTTCAGTGGCAATACAGAAAAGGTCTATAATGGCAATGCAGTGGTTGTGTACTGAAGGAACCTGGCCATGTCTATGAGAAATCTCGTGCCTCTAGCCGAGGTGGTGGCTTAGCAGTTATCCATCGCAGTGACCTTCATGTAGAAATGGTCCCTGTACAAAATGTCACTTCATTTGACTGTCTGGTTTTTAAAATTGTAACTTCTCAACCTGTGCTGGCTATTCTTATTTACCACTCACCTAAACCCAACCCTGTGCTCTTAACTGAATTGTGTGAACTACTTACTATGCTAAATTCTCTGTCCCCTGCTTTTCTTTTACTTGGTGACTTCAATGTACATGTTGATTCCCCTGATTGTAATCTTGCAACTTACATGTTGGCTGTTTTTGATTGTTTTGATCTTCCTCAGCATGTAGATATACTAAAGCGCTACGCTGTTTTTTTATTTTTCATTAACTGTTGTTTCACAAAAGAATTATCTTGCCTCTTCAAAGTGTTGAGTAGGTTGTGTAAATCAAAGGAAAACAATCCCATTTAAATGCATCAAGATTTCAGGTTGTAACACAACAAACTGAAAACATCCAAGGTGAATACTTACTATAGGCACTGTATGCGTGCATGAAACCTGACACAAGCACTTCTACTTCTGTATTAATCAGCTGTTTGTGTGATATAAAAATTTGGATGCAACAGTTTTCTACTACTAGGCTTGATTATTGTAATGCGCTTCTACCTGGAGTCTGCATGAGAATTTTAAACAGGTTGCAATACATACAGAATTCTGCTGCTTGTGTTTTAACCCATACTGTATCTCAGGAACATATTACACCTGTGCTTTTTAAATTACATTGGCTCCCAATATGATACAGGGTGGACTTTAAGGTCATGCTCCTCACGTGCAAGTCACTCCATGGCACTGCACCAGGATATCAGCGTGACTTGCTTCATATCTACTCTCCTGTTCATACTTCCAACTCTGGTTATCTTCGACCACCTAAAACTAAGCTTCGGTCCATGGGAGACAGAGCTTTCTGCAATGCAATCTCTGGAATGCACTGCCCAGCTTTATAAGAGACTGCTGAGATTTTTAAAACCTGTCTCAAAACATCTTTTTAAAGTGGCCTTCAAAGATCTGTGTTAATGCTGTTCCTTATTTTGAATGTACTTTTTTATCACTGTATTTTATCTGGCCCTTTTGTCTTATGTCTTCTCCTGCCTCGGCTATGTTAAGTGCTTTGAGTTTGGAAAAGCTTTCTAGAAATTAAATATATTATTTACCCCATGGGTAGCAACAACAATGAGCTATTGATGGAATAGTACAACAGGGGTAACATTACACATCCATAACACACTGGTTATCATTTGAAGTACTATGATATTATATCAAGACCACCGTAATGCAGATTTCATAAACCCTCATCTTGCATTTGCAATTATCTTTAGCTTTAGGGGCGCTTATGCTTCGGTGCATGTGCGTATATATGAATCTAAAGAAGTAATTGCTTCTTATCAAAAAACAACATCTCCAAGTTCAGGCCCACAGCGCAATTTATGTCATGATATAATATAGATAGCTTTTGTTAAACTATAAGATTGGATAAAAGCTAAAGAAGCATGTACATCCAAAATACATTCACCGACTGTCAGGGAAATTACCTGATTTTAAAACCTGAAAAAAAAAAAAAAAAAAATCTAATTATCCATAAATGCCCAAGACAAGGTTCTTGTTCGTTTCAAAACACTTCTTTAGTTACAGCTATAACTGGAAAAGATTACCCAGCAAATGTGTGTAAGTCTGGTTGTTCAATATATCAGAGACCTCTTCACATTAGGCTATGTACACCACCGAGAGTTTTGAATCAAACAATTGTTTTTTTACTACACATACCCTATAGTTTATATATTTCTGTATACAGACCTAAAACACATGTGTGTTAGATAGCTTCTGCTGCTTTGGCTTGATGACTTTCTTTCCACTGACACACTGTATGTATGCGTCAGCTGCAGGCCAGACCAAAGACCTTACTGACACCCTGTGGTAGGTCTGAATCTTGTTGCCATTTTGTAACTAAATGCATTCTAATTCATGTTTTTACAGCTTGTCAATGAGAATGTTTTACTACTAGAACCAATTTGGCAAGATCAGAATCATCTTGGGAGAATCCAAACACCCTACTTCTGTTTTTACAGGTAATTTCCAAATCTGAACATAAAGATAAAGCTGCTTACTCCCAGCTCACCCACTCAGGGATGATAGCTATGTATTACAAAACCCCAGTAGTAGTTCTTGACATTCAGAAAACTGTATTAGTAAGCCTCTTTTCCTGAGAAACATCTGATTCATGTACTTGGATGAAACACCCACTGTGAGCCTCAATTATAATGAGCATGCTGTTTTCCAATCCAAAGGCGTGTTTCAATATAATTTAGATTCTGGGCTAGATTCTTCACTTGGTGTATGAAAAATACAAACTGGACAAACCATTAACTAAAACTACAGTCGACGACAGCCTTTTTTTTTTTTTTAAACAAACAACATGTAAAAAATTAAGGTGCAGGTGCCGTGCTAATATTTTTTTCTTAATTATAATTTAAATGCCCTTTATCGCTGTTAATGAAGCATTTAGTTTTACATTTTCAAAATTAATTAATTACATTCTTGTCATGTTTTTCGCTTTTCAGAAAGCAGCAACAACATTTATATTGTATAACAGTGCAATATGCATGATATTCAGGTTAGGGATGTTACGCAATGATGCTCAAGTATTATCCAGAAAAAGAGTTGAGGCTAATGAGACATGACTAACAAGGTTTTATCAGAAAACCCTTTCATGGTACAATTAAAACATGCAGCATACATTACACCCTCAATAAACAGGGGGTAAGTTCTGCACAATAAACTATTTTTATACATCACTTGTGCTTATCTCATGGTAAATCACGAAACCAAAACTTTCTAAAAGGGCAGACCTTTTATTAAATGTGCATCAGCTAATACATCGAGCAGGTATGTTATGTTGTTTATTCATTTTCATGCAGTCACATTGAGTTTTGTGAAGGTACAAACAAGTGTATCATTTACAGTTTTTCATTTAGTTTTTTTAAGAGGATACATGATGTTATTAAACAGATTTTTCATACAAAAAACACATCCAACCAAGTGAAAGCTTAAAATGCTGTTGTGTATTGTATTATATATGTTTATGTAGTAGTTTTCAAACTTTTTTTGTGTGTTGCAAACTGCAATTAATACAAATCCAAGAATCTGCTTATCGGATCACATGTTGTCATGCTACATGTATTGCAAGGTGAAACTATTGTCATAGGAACAAAATTAAATCATTCAATACATTTTTTAAATGTTTATTTATGACATTGCTGCAAAATTCTGGTAAAAGACACTTTCTGCTGTCATACACCAAGTTTGGAGTACAATCGCCTTCTTTGTGATGCCTTTACATACCAATAAGCTGGACTACTACACCCCCCCCCCTCCCCTCCCCCAAAAGGACCTTACTTTGAAGACCTTCCTGTTCCCGTCTTATACAAAATACCAAATTTCAACACAAGCCCATATTCACTTACTTTGTCTAGGATCAAAGAAATTTAACGTGATTTGGGGTGATGTGACAGACCTGGACTCCCGTGTTTTCCAATGCAGTAACTGCTTATGTACAGCGTAGAAGGAGCATTATATTGAGCTGGTTTGTGTCCCCCTCATCCCCAGGTCTACTCAGTACGCTTCACTCTCCTTTAGAACCTCTTCCTTCTGCTGGAAGTACCCACGGAACCATTCTATGTGCTCAATCTTTTGCTTGACGGTTAGATAGGGGTTTTTAGACAACCCGTTGATGACAAGTTCCATGAAATGGCAAACTGGTCCTTGCTTTGGGAAGTCTTCCAGATGACTATCTAAAAATACATGTTCGTGAAATGGGACATCTGATTCTTCCTCAAGACCTGGAATTAAAACAAAATCATCATTATAGGGGGCTTTCAAACACAGAAACAAGCTACTGGTATACATACTGTAATGTACGAGATGCGTTTTGTGTACTAAACATCTTCACAGTAGCTTGTAATTAATAAAGCTTACCAACATTACTTTAAAGGGCACATAGCTTAGCTTTCTTGTTTATGTGTGTTTTGGGACACTGTCTTGGCAACAAAAAGAAAGAGAGCGTCCAATTTTATGTTAGTTTTGTTAGACTAAATGTACAATCACGTAAACATACCAATGCTTGTAAATATTAATTTAAAACATTGTGTGACAGATGTCAGATCATCTTTCCTTCAAATTCAGTAACTTTGTGCTAATAACTTTGTAAACACAAAACACCAAAGTATGTTAAATTCACATGTTTATTAACTGGAATAGTGAAACAAACAAATGCTTTTATCTCTTACGAGTGGCTATTTTCACTCAGTAAAAAAATTGTATATTTGATTCAGTGGTGGCTGGTGGCCCAAAAAAAACAGGGAGGCAAAAAAAAGGCAGAAGGCAAAGTTGTTAAGTCAGAAGAGGCACAACTACAAACCCATTGTTCCATCAATCTGCCATGCAAAAAAATGAGCCAAACTTTGTCCATGTGAGCAAATTCTCAGTTAGTGAAAAGTAAACAGGGCCAGCAAGACAGTTATTAGCTCCACCCCCAATTCACTTGTCATACCAACCCCTCTTTAATGACCTGTTCTATTGATTGGCTAGTTTTGGTGGCTAATAAAATTAATTTGGACCAATTGTGTACGTTTAGTGTTTACTGTCTAATAAATGTGAACTAAGCTTAAAATAAAGCACTGCCATTGTATTGTGTTTAAAAGCAGGTAGGAGTTTATAATGGAGGCTGGTCTCCTCCAAGGAAAAAAAAAAACTCTGGCCTCTTCCCAGCAGTCAGAATTGCTGTTAATACAGGAATGTGGACTTTATAGAGTTTAGGCTAAAATGTCATTTTTTTCTTAAATTTTAGACACACACACACACACATATATATATATATATATATATATATATATATATATATATATATCTGGAAAAAATTAAGAGACCACTGCAAAATTATCAGTTTCTCTGGTTTTACTATTTATAGGTATGTGTTTGGGTAAAATGAACATTTTTGTTTTATTCTATAAACTACTGACAACATTTCTCCCAAATTCCAAATAAAAATATTCTCATTTAGAGCATTTATTTGCAGAAAATGACAACTGGTCAAAATAACAAAAAAGATGCAGTGTTGTCAGACCTCGAATAATGCAAAGAAAATAAGTTCATATTCATTTTTAAACAACACTATACTAATGTTTTAACTTAGGAAGAGTTCAGAAATCAATATTTGGTGGAATAAATATTGGCATGCTCTCCACCAGTCTTTCACATTGATGTTGGGTGACTTTATGCCACTCCTGGCGCAAAAATTCAAGCAGCTCAGCTTTGTTTGATGGCTTGTGACCATCCATCTTCCTCTTGATTCCACTTACTTTTGAGGTACTACTAGCACTGTTTTGCCATCCAGCTGGTCCTATTGCAAGAGGATAGTGATGACCACAGGAGTGGTTTTTATACTTTTCCTCGTTAAATAAGATTTGGTTCAGGTGATCCCCTAATCAGTACCTCATTCATTAGAATGAGGTGTGCCTGTGTTGGAATTCAACAGACACTGGAATGGAATGGCTGCCATACATGTAGAGATGCTGATTTAAGAAAAATTTGCAGTGGTCTCAATGTTTTCCAGAGCTGTATGTATGTATGTATGTATGTATGTATGTGTATATATATATATATATATATATATATATATATATATATATATACACACACACACACACACACACACACACACACTGGATTAGTTCAATGCCACCTATGTCGTATGCTTAATTATAAAAATCCATAACTTCTTTGTACTCTGGATTAGAACATTAGACTGATACTGATTTTAAAATAACTTAGAATGCAATTTCTGAATGTGTATTTTTTTATGTGTGTGCCACTACTTTACAGAATAAGTCACAGCATGCACAAATCTGTTTTCCTGTACAGCAACAGAAGAGTTCCAGTGCTCCCCTAAAAACCCTACCAGCCTCGTTGTTGATGGGATATTGCCAGAGCTTTCCATCCTTTGTCCACTGGATCATTTCCTCAAATCCATTCCGGGGCAGGTGTTTGATAACAGCTGCAATCTGACCAGCCAGCTCAATGTCCCACAGGGAGGGAACGGATACTAATAAATTAACAACAGAACACAGGTCATCACAAACTAGCAAATGAAAAGAAAAAGAAATACATTTCATAGAACAACTCTGGTGAGAATAGCCTCCCCTTCATACAAATACAAAAGTATATACTGCACGAATGTCTGCAACACCATCTAAATCGCCTTTGATGTGCCATTGCTTACTTGTTTAATATCCAGTTGTATGTGTATTCTTTTTTTTTTTGTTTGTTTTTGTTATTTCATTACTTTACCATGCCAACTAACCACAGAAATAAAGCTTCATTTCTAAAGTGAGTGTTTTCTTTTACAAATGACCACTAGGGGTGTGCAACTGTAATGTCAGCCCCCTCTATTTCAAATGTGAGTTAGAAAATTAAACAAAAACCTCTAGAAAATCCGTTTCAGAGAGGACTAAAATTTAGAAAACTTGTGGTTTTAAAAAAGCTTGACAATTTAAATAATACATTATACTTTTAAAATAACTGGAAAATAAATGTTGTGGATCACCACTCAAGCTGTCAAACAGATTCTCAAATAGCATTATATTTATTTACTTGTATCCCAACATTAGTTGTTTTTATAGTTTTGTCTTAGCCTTGGAACATTAAGTTCATCAGGAAACCAACAAACCTAGTTACGTTAGAAGGATAACCCAGCAAGTTACAATCAATAACTCAATTTGTAGTACTGCATGGGACAAGGTGTCTAAACAACAGGGACAATGGATCCGAGCACCGATGCATGCAGCCAGACTTCACATTAAAAAATATGGTTGACAGATCAGAAAGAAAAAAATATGTAAACTTGTAAAAAAAAAAAAAAATGCAGATTGAAATTAGGCTTTTTTTTTTTTTTTTTACATAAAAATATATAAAAAGATATACAAAGCAAGCCTCTAAAATATCAGGTGTTCCCATAGCATGGAGTTTCTTTTCTCTCACAAATTGGCAGGTGTTATACAGCAGTCACTGACACGAAAGGTAATTTACTGGGAATATTCAGCATAGAACATTTACTATAAAATATGACAACCAAAAGATAAAGATCACTTTTAGATCAAAGTTACAAAGCAGTAGCGTATTTCAAAACATGAGTGGCTGTTACTGAGCTTGTGATTACATGCATTTAAGCAACTGTTAAATGTAATATTAGCTTTGTATTTTTTCAACATTTTGTACAAACCTTCTTTGGGTTCTGTTTCTGTTGTGTCCGTCATGGATGGAAAAATATTCAGTCTCTTGCCAGTGAACAAACCTTTCCTGGAAAATGGTGAATATAACATTTGATTTCATGTCTAAACAAACTACAACATAAACCTGAGAACGAGAGGAGGATCATGAATTTCAGATTGGTGCGAAAGAACTATGAATGTCAATAACATTTTATTTCTAGCTGTTTTTTTTGTAATTTTTGGAAACATGACAATAAAACTTCAATTAAATGCCACTTACATTCAATAATGGTATATGTTTAATCCCTTTTATCTTCATATTTTTGTTCTTAAAAAGAGCATGTAACTTCAGTTTTAATTATCTTATTTTTTCCTGTCCACTGACATTTTTATCACTATTCTGAGTGGTTCTTATTCTAAGAACTCACATCCTGTTTTTTTTTTTTAAGTCTGTGTTCATGTCCTTTCACTTGAGTTCAGAAGCTCTTCAGTTTTAGTTGCCTGCCATCGATAACATTGGGAAGATCAGCGCTATCTTGTGATCTGCCATTCATTAACTGTAGCTGTACTTACTTATATAAAGATACTTTGGCTGATCTACCCTGCATTACATAGCTGCCACTAGAACTGAAGAGCAATAGACTTATCAAGTAATATCTGAGTAATTTCAATAGAATAAGAAAGCTGTCTCAATCCAGGAGGCTTGCAAATCTACAAAGAAGTACAAGTGGTCCTCAAATCTAAACTAAGATTTAAAACTAAACTTTAAACATGTGACATCCAACTTGAACACGACAAGACAGGCTTCCGTGCAGTTTCTTACCTCCTCCTGACTGCATCAAACTCATTCACAACTCCTCTGTCATGAGTATAGCCACGGCCATCATCATCAAAGCGAATCTGATTGGCCGGTCTGTTAGGCGACCTAGTATTGGGGAGCTTGCCTACCTTCATGTCAGCAATGATGTTACTGCAAATAAAAAAGAAATACCATCACTTTTAGACTTGACTTTCTTTTAAGTTTTACCATGCCAGCTTCCCTCATTGATATTGCTTCATAATATTCAATATAATCAACATAAATGTTTGTAGAATTTGTGTTGACTTAAAATCCTTTGAGATCTACATAATGAACGGAAATGCACTAAACGGTTTAGTTTACCATGTGTTTATATAAAAATAAAAACATGGTAGCCCACGTTGAAATACAAAACACAAATATTTGGTAAAAAGGCATCCCCCTTCCAGAGCTACTGTATAACAAACACAATGCACAACGACAGGACAGGAGTAGCAGAAACACGCTGGCAAGCAGCTTCATGCTGCGGTACGTTTCTGCCCCCACACCAACTAAACTTTTTTTTTAATTTTTTATAGTAAAGTTAATAAATCTATTGAAGGCCAATGCATTTTTTAAATGCAACCAGAATTGAATATGTTATTGCAAAAGTGTTTAAAATACACTGATGGTCATTTACTAGATGAGTTTGAACTTCTGAAATCTGCTTGGTCAATCAGTATTGGGTCAGCAGGTCAGCAGTGCTGGTACTGTGTCTGCTCAAAGATCTCTTTGAATCCCCCCACATGGCAAGGGAAAACAGATGTCTGGCAGCATCCTCATTCGGTTTTCATGAAGGAAAACCTACACAGCTGGCACCAGGGTTTAAAGCAATTGTACTCATATGACACCAATTACTGCTTGTCACTGAACCTGTGAACAAGAATTAAGGATTTATGTGGAAGCCAAAATCCATTCTACCAGGGGATCATTACAGAAAGGATATTGTTAGGTTACTCTGAATAAAATCCAACTGGCCTACAATTGAATAAAAACTCACGGCTGCAGAGTAGTCCAGCTGCATGAAAATACTGTACTTCCCATGCAGCTTAAGGGTTTCAATGGAACCTGAATACAAGCATTGTGTTCCACATTAAGTACATTGAACAGAGTGGTAAAAGCAGAACAGCTCTGGTAAAAAGAATTCTGAAAATGTTTGCCACCTGGTGACAGAATGTTGCAAGTGCACTATATTTTGTGTACTGCTGACATTGCCAATGTTATGAAAGCAAACCCATGCAATCATGTTATTGACAAGCGTGTACATTTTTCAGCATTTCCTTTTGCCAGGAGTATTCTTACAAAACCATAGAAATGTTCACTGTTCTTGTAAAAAGCACCACCTTATGTTCTTTAATACAATCATGAGAGGTTGGATTTCAGATTAGCATGTTGCGTTCAAAGATTTCTATATTATGCTGGTTAAAAATGATTAACCCTTTAAGTGTTTACTGTGCCAGAATTAATTTTGTAAGCATTAGTCTGTTGCAGCACTGGCTAAAAATAGTTATCCACATTAAACGAGCTACAAAACCAGAAGCACTTATAACAGACCTTGAAAGGAAAGCAGAGCATGTTCATTTTTATGTGATCCATTAGATGCTAGCCTTTCAGAGTAAGCTTAATTAATTAATGCAATTTAAGAACAGGTACTCGGCTCTATTGAGACCATTAATAAAGTAGGGTATTAGACGTGGTTTTGTGAACAGTTAGTAAATGCATTATTACAGCAAAAATGCACAGGTTCAGAATATTACAGGCAACCAGCACTGTTACAACAGAGTTTCCAAGTCGTGTTTACTTATCGTGACAATGTAGTTACGCCAGGTTGAAGTAAACATTTACCTTAATGTACATTAGAAAATTTATCAGATTGCCTTTAACCCGATTGGTCAGAATGAGGTTAAATCTTAATCTCTGAAGGACCTTGAATGTTATCTTCAAACTATATTTAATCACTGTTCCAAATTAATCCACCAGAAAATACATTCAGCTTGATGAAAGAAAACCTCTGTTCTAGTAAATAACATGCCCTCTGAATGTTGTCTGTCAATGTAAACTTAAGTCTGCTTCCTCGATGCCCGGTAAGATCAATCTATCTATTTAAAATTAGCATAGCAAATAGTTAAATAAAAAATATGCAAATATAATTTGAGAATAGCGTTTGATGTCAGCAGCAATACAGTTACCACGACAGCAACTAGTCTCCGGTTTGAATGACGAGTTGAAATCAAACAAGTGGATGCAGTCTGACAGCTTTCAGCAGCGTTATTTCAGCATATCACAGTAACAACACAGGACGTGCTCTGTTGGACTCTAACAAAGCCAGGAAGGAGGCTTTGAATAAACTTTATGAACAAGTTACTGAACAAACAGCGTTCACACATGTAAACTAGATATTTTTAATTACTAAAACTTTCAGGAAACTGGATTGTTCCTTAGCTGTGAAATGATGATGTCACCGTCTGTAATACAAAGGCTAAAAGCTTGTTGTGAACCAGACTGTACATTATTAACAGAGTAGTTCTGGTAATATTAAACACATTTAAAGCACTACTGCCTCATGCGTCACATGCATGTTAGTATTCACTAGGATCACAATGAGCCAACTTCCAGTGTTATAGCCAATATATTTTAAGACTTCACGGTAACTTAAATATTCAAGCTTACACAAAAACAAGAACCTGCACTCAAATAAAATAAGATACCAGTGCTTGTATTATTTTACATGTTTTACACACAGTTCATAAACCATGTTTGATTTTGTGTACAAGGTACCTGAACTGAAGAAAAGCTCCATGCAAGTATAAGATTTTTATTTAGTAGTGAAGCATTACTTAGGCTATTGGAAATACCTAAGAAGCAACATAGTCCACCGCTGGGATAATGAAGCCTGAAGGCTACCAGACCACAGATGGAATTCTGAGTAAACCACGTTGCTCACAGAATAATGAGGAAAATAAAATCATGGAAAAATATGTACCTTTTTTTTTTTTTTTTTTTTTTTTTTTTTTTTAACGTATCAATTTTCTAACAGCAATAGAACCCTCATAAGAGGGCTGTACAGTCTGGCAAGGCCCTTCTCGTTATGCTGACCGCACTCACCTTCAGCTCGGGACATTTAACACCGCTCATCAGGTTCTACTGCTTAATACAGCTGCTGTGTTGTTTACCGGTTTGTGTTGTGCATTTGAAATCTGCTGCAGAACGAGGAATTAGGCATGCCTGAAATATGTAGAAGTACTAGTCGGAAAAACTCTAGTTTGAGAAGCCAGCCTTACCCAATGTTGTTAGTTTCTCCTTTTCTATGGACCTCAGTGTCCGACTCGTGTTTCCTTAGCTGCTGCAGCAGCTCTGATTCCGTCTGACTCTTTTTAAAAGGCATGGAGGAAGCAACCGCAGATGCAGCGGCAACGAGCTCTGGGCTCAGGGACTCTCTATTTCAAACAGACACAGACAGTTAGTAGTTTCAGAACAATACGCTTCCAATTCACCCTTAAGAATCAACATTAGAAAAAAACACACCTTGACAAGTGTTAATAATAAATGAATAAGAAGCAAAAGTGGAAAACTGATTTGTATACCTTTAATATAATTGTAGCTAAAAAATTAGTTGCATAAATCTTCTCTGGCATGCACATCCATTCATTCTACATGCGCACTAAAAAAAAAAAAAACCACTAATATTTTAGTAAATATGTATTTTCATTTTAAAACATCTGTATCTGGTACTACTATCAGTTAAAGAAATCCCTTTTTTGCTAGCAATGGTTTTAACTGTCTTGCACCTCCTGGGTTATTTTAACTGGAGGGTGAAATTAAGCACACTCCTTCACTAACATTTCCTGTCAATAACCAATCAGCTGCTCCCCTTAATGACTGACATACTTTCAGCCAGTAACATGCTTTGACCCAGAAGAGACTGCTGAGGTGACATGACCCAGAAAGTGCAGGTGCAAACAGATAACCCAATAATATGCCATTAAAACTGAGAGCTTCCTTTAACCTTAGGTAATACCAAATACCATCTTTTTTTATAACATGTTTCTTTAATAACTCCACATTCAGCTAACGGAAGTGCAAAACAACTCACTTATGACATTATTTTGATAGCTACAATTACTTTAACTTGCACTGCTGATGATGGCTCACTCACTTCTGAGTCTGCTGTTCTGTGGTAGCTTTCTGAAACATGCTTGTTGCACTCTCCATGGATTCAGGGTGAACTCTTGGTTGCTCCTTGCTCTTCTGAGATTTTGAAGCCTGGAACTTCTTCTTTGTGGTCACGTCTACTTTCATTGCACTCAGGAGATCTAACAGGTTCTCTTTTCCAGACTTCCCCGGCTTCTTCTCTTTCACCTTGGCTTCTTTCTCTCCAGTTTTAGGTGCAGAAGACTCTTCACTCTCTTTGGAGATAGCTTTGCTTGTGCTAAAGGACCTCTGGTTGGGAGCACAGACTCTGATAAGAAAAAAAAGAGATGTTGCCAATAACAAATATTAAATATCTTGAAAACAGTCAGACAGATTTAGCATATTTTTTTTTTTTTTTACAGTAATCGTGAATTTGGACAGATTTATTTTTATTGGTCATCTAACCGAAAATAAGAGCAGACCTAGGTTTCTTATGTACAACTCGATTTGACAGATGAACTTGGATTGGATGAGCAACCCTGAAAGTCTCATCCAAATCTTATTAAACTCACCCACCTCCAATTTACAGACAAATACAAAAAAGACAATTGTAAGCCCTTTCTCAAAAATTTGTACTACAGACATGTTACTGAAAGCATCATGTTATTGGAAATTATGTGAGGTTTCCAAAAGTAAAAATACCTGCTGTGTACATGTGTGTGCATGCAAGAAATATACTCTGGTGCTAAAGTCTGTCAGTCAATGGGGAACTGTAAGCTCTCTTTGCAGGCTCCCTCTTGACTGTTCATCAGGTACAGTATCCCTACAAGGGCCTTTGCTATGAGAAGTTGTAAAAAAGTTTAAACTGTTGATGAAACTGTATTTTTTTTAGTATTATTGTATTGGCCAGCACAGCCATTGCCCTCAGAAAGGACAGTTCTTCCTTCAGCTTGGGGAGGAATTTAGACTGGAAAGAGTACAAAGCTGCTGTTAAATCCGATGATACACAACTTGTTGCACAGAGCTTCCGATGTCTGTGGTAACAATCAAAGGAAGGATGCAGTATAGCTTGGGAAATTGTCTGCTAGATGCCTTGAACCTCATCTTGTACTATGAAAAATACCGTCTTAGCTAGTCAGATTTACTGTCAGGAAACCGGATTGTGCCTTAGCTGTGAAATGATGTTGTCACCATCTGTAATAAAGGCTAAAAGCTTGTTGTGAACCAAACAGTACATTATTATGAGAGTACTACTGGTAATATTAAACACATTTAAAGCACTACTGCCTCATGTGTCACATGCATGTTAGTATTCACTAGGACCCTAATGAGCTTACTTACTTCTAGTGTTATTGTCTTGCTCAGATTCAAATGAAGCATTTGTGCCAGCAATTTACAGGACATGTCATCTGAATATTATAATCTGTTTGTCTACAGACAACAAAGAAGCAGAGACTTTTTTTTTTTTTTGGGGGGGGGGGGGGGGGGGGGGGGGGGGGGGGGGGGGGGGGGGGGGGGGGATTTGTAAATGAACATAATCTTTGTTATGGCGTTCCTTTGCCTATTGGTTTTTCCACATGCATCTTAAATCCCTAATACATGTATGTAGCACACATACATGAGTTCAAAGTTGATTAAAAGTTGGGGTTGCGCCATTAACCTATACTGACGAGAAAAAGACTACAGATGTTATCTTGAACATCACTGTTGAAGACACCGTGTTCTCGTTAATCAAAACACAGTACAAGTTTCCCTATTGCTGACTTGACTTGCAATACATCCTGTGTCAAGGTTCTGTTGGCATGACAAATGAATTGTGAGACATTCCCTTACACAAAGTATTGTTCGCAGGTCCTTACATTTTTAAGCACACCTCTTAAACAGTGTATAGTACAAATAAAATAAAATAAAAAAATGTGTGAGCCCTTACCCCTTGTTATAGTGCATCCTTTGCAGGTTAGGACATGTTGACACAGATATTCTTTTCGTTTCTTGTTGATTTGTTATGTTTACACTGTGCTCTACAACAGGGGTTATCCCGCTTCTGTTCCTGGTTGCCAGTAAAACGACCCTTCTGTACATCTTTAATAATCTGAGAAGTTAACAAGTTCCCTGTGAAACAAAAAACCTACAATGTCACAGGCATGTTTCATTGACCTCTCACCGCGGCTGCACTGAAAAGCATCCGACAGGGAAACGCTTTATCAAGATAAAGGTTCCGCTTCAAGGAGGGACGTATAGCGAGTGGGTTACGTATTATAAGTGAATAAAGTCGTGATATAAATAAATAAACAAATTAATGCATAACTAAATTAACCATGATATAATATTGGATTGCTCCGTGTCACACAAGACCCAGATATCTTAATTAATATTATCATTTAAGTAGTATTGCACATCCATCCAACCATCCGTCCAGTAGATGGAGCACGAGCCTAAGGTTTGTAAACAAGCTTTCATTTTTGTGCTAGTTTTTAACCAGAGGGTGAAAAAGCTAACATGTTTAAGGACATCACTGAAACTGTGGATACATTAGTCAAAAAAATAATTATTATACATTACAGGACGTACCATGTCAACTGTAGTTTTCAGTGTGTGCTAGGCTTAGCATCCTGTCCTTTGTGAACTGTATGGGAGCCTGTTTTTTTGCTGCGATATTTAGTGCTGTTTTGGCATGAGGGAAAAAGATAACGGGCAATGTCGTAACGTATACAATACAAGGTTTAATGCAGTAAACATCAGAATGTAAAATAATTATGATATTAAATCATTATGTTTATACACTATATTGTACATTGCTACTTAGCTGTAATTTGCAATTGGATACAATTGTGCTGGAGACAGTATTTGGCCCCTAGGCTATAGTGCCAATACTGCCAGTCCAGGAGGCACAATAGAAAGTATCTGGCACAACACAGTTTTAATGGCTTTCAACTGTCACTAGAAGCAGCTCTCCTTGCCAGTGCTAGTCCTGAGTCCACTCATGAGAAAATCTGAGAATCACCAGGAAGCCTTTGATTTACTGTGTGAACACGACATAGCTGATAAGAGCCCCGTCTGCCAAGTGGCTGTTTATTGGCTGTCTGAATCGCGTAGGCGGCATAACAGCGTAAAAATTTCAAAACGTGTAAACACTCTCCCGAAGTCGTGAAAACACTTAAATTAAACACCTGGATACGTAATTTTCGTAAGCAAACACCAGTTCTGTGAAGTACTTGTAGTACAGTATGTTGCACTTGACTTAGCGTCGTAACCAGAGCTGATATTACCGGGGAGTCAGACTTATCTCAAGCTATAGGTGGCAGTACTATTTATATGACTGCTTGGTTTTTACTATTCAGCCTCCAATAGAGAAAATTAAGTAGTCCTTTGTACTTTACCAGAATTTTTACATGAGCATCAGCATTGATGATGCAAAAAAAAAAACAACAACTGTGTACACGACCTCGGTGTCCTCATCATCATAAACTAGTTACGGACATGGTTGAACTGTGAAGGTTAACGTCGTGGCCTAATCAATAGGCACTAGGACAGCAGGGAGCTCCCCACATTATGTAGCTGCTTGTGTTTCTTCCTCTGTACAGTCAGGTTTGACTGAGAAGGGAAAGGGGCTGGGGTTTTGCCATTGATGGCAGTATTTATTCTCTCGGTTATAAGAACCTCCTAACCCACATATTAGAAACTGTGTAAACCTTGTCTGTGATTATCTGTTGTGCAGAGAAGTGGACGAATGACAATTACACGTAAGAAGACGAGTGTGTGTGTGAACATGTGAACTTGGCTCTGAAGAGGTAACTTTTTCATCTTCAGTGTAATAGGACTATATCTAGCTACCGTCATAAACGTCATGATATGCATGCAATACGACTGCACAACAGCAAAGAATGGAGTTGAAACCAGTTGTGTGGTGCTGTTAGGTGCACGTGTTCTCGCTCTCATTCGATTGTGTTCTGGCTTGTAATAACGTATGTTCTTAAATAAAATTAAAATGAAGGTGGCTCTGTGTTCAGCGGGACAGTTTGGGAAAGTTCAGGCTTTTCAACTCTCAACCCAATGCATTCTGGTACGTTTTACCTTTCTCAGGTATCATTCGTACCTTTAAGAGAAGCAGGACTACGCTTGCCAGAATGTATTGGGTTGTGAGTTGAAAAGCCTTGAACGATCTCAAACTGTCCTGGTGAACACGAAGCCATAGGGATTCCTTATTTAAAATGGCATTTGTAACCCGGACGTTGAGCATGGTTGATGTTGTAACACGCAGGCTGTACTGACACAAGGGTCAGTAACTCTTACAAAACATCATATTTTGGACTTTAACTGTGAAGCAGTTGTGCTGCAAAATACCCACAATACTAGTGCATTATGCTTTATTCAGTAATTCTGCTGCTGTAGTTTTTGCAAGGTCACAGAGCAACAGCTGAAGGTTGAGCTTTTGAGGGCCTTACCAGCTAAAATTAATAACAGACATAACATAAACATTCATTTACACTTCATTAGAATTGGATTCAGCTGTTTCCCAAGGTCACTGAATGTGTAATACTAGTATAACTTCAGGTGGCAGTTCTGAAGAATTACTGCACTTCACAAAAACCCATGCAACAAATTGTGGAATGGAAATGTGCCCTTGCCATAGACCAGATCCTGCTAGTGAACTGATTTTAACAAATATTCTACTTGCTAGGAAAAGAAACAGATGCTTGTCCACTAAACTGTTTTTGTTTGTCCACACAGGGTTTACTTACACAGATTCAGCTTCTGTTCACAGAAACCATAGGATTACATAGAAAGCAACAGAAAAGGACACAATGAGCCCCCATCCTGTTGTCCAGGCTATTATTGACCTGTCTGCAGGGGCTATAGGTAAGACAACAGATCCATAGGGCCGTATTTTCATGGTGATTCTTTTATAATATTGTAGCTCTAATTTTGTATCTAAAGCCAGGCAGTGTGTGCTAATGGGGAGTGCTGTGGATTCTGTTTCCTGTCAGTGAGATGAAATGAGGTTAAAAATTCTATAACCATGAATGCAGAAGAGCCTGGCTCTTGTGTATAGTGGTTAAGACGCTTGTTTGCTATGGGTGGTTGCCGCACCTCATTCCATTTCTAACATGCTTCTTTTAAAATCTTCATTTTGGTGTTACCGTGCATCTTCCTCAGGACCTAAAGTTTTCAAAACAAACAAATCCTTGTGAAATGTCTTAAAAAAAAAAAAAACTGTACAGACAAACCCAAATTTGACTCGTTGACCCGAATAGGCTGGTAAGGTTTCAAGTTAATTTGCATGAACTTTTAGAACTGATGAAATGCAACAGAGGACTTGGATAAAATTATCCTTAATGGATTAGGTCTGTATCCAGAAATCCACAGGTTAATTGCTTGGATAATGACATTAGATTATGATAGGCCAGATCTAATAAATACACAGTAAGCTATGAGGATTGACAAACCACGCTTTAAGGGTAACTGCACAATGGAGCTTCTGGGGATAGCATGACTATGACATGCCAACTGGAGCAGATGAGTTTAGGGTGCTAGCTTTAAAACATTCTGTAACAGTCAGGGAAATACTTGACTTGGCAGTGCACTGTGAAAGGAAATCAGAGACGTGCATTGTGTCTCAACAAAACAGCATTATTTTAGTTCAGTATACACAAAACCACATTATTTTTTTTTAAGTTATGTTTTGCCCTGGTACAAGTGTGGCTTTTCTATGTTTTTCTCTTTAACTTCACTGCATTTTCATCAGGAACATACAGTGGAAGCCTGTCTGTTGTTAATGAGCTGTTTATTTTATTATTCTAGACAAATGGTGCAGGCTTCATCACTTTTTCTTTTGGGAGAGGCTACATTATGTTGTAGTTAAGGGTACATTATTGTAAAAATGCCTTGTGCAAATCCTAGCTAGTACGTGTTTTTCCTTTTTCAAGGCAAGTGTGTTTATAGTCTGTTATATTGTAAGTGCAGTAACATGATATTTACAGTACACTATCTGAGGTTATTATAGGGTATTCATACTATGTTACAGTTATGTTAGTTATGACATCTGTGTTTGCAAGACATGCTTTCTAGCACAATTGTTATGGAAATTTTCCCCACGCCAATGCTTTCTTTGCTGTCTTTAACCAACCAACTAGTTCACCCTATTGGCAGCCAGTGCTGATATTAATTTGCCTTTGAAGAGAAACAGATTGTAGTTCCTTCTGAATTTGGCACATTCAATGCAAGTCTAAACTTAAACAGTGCAGTTCAGTTCACTGAATAAGGCCTATTTGTTTAAAGTGATTTGTGCCCTAGTATTTGCTGTGACACCTCCGTAGCGACGCAGCTCCAATTTACTTGGCATGTACAGTCAAATAAAATAAAAATAAAAGCAACATAATAATACTCTCTGAGAATGCACTATTAAAAAGAAACTACATTTTACATTTCTTTTTTAAACTGTACCTTGCCTTTTTATAAGTAGTTTTGAGTCTCATTGAGTTTGATTGCTTTTTTTGTCATGGTCCGGGACAGTGCTTTGCACAGCTTTGAAAGCCCAGCAAATTAGTTTTCTCTTACACTTCATCATTGTGGTTTTGGTTCCCCTTTAGTTTGACCCCTCGCTGAACCTGCTTTGTTTTCATAAAAGTGGTGCCTCTGAAGTTTACGCAGGGGGTTTGTCGAGATGCGTGTGTTTAATTAGTGCTATCATAACACTATGTTCATACATCACAATCAAGTGTTTTAATTTAAAGCTATTTGCTCTTTAATGAATCAGTATAGTCTTCTTTCTGTTTTTTAGGCGGAACGGCCTGTGTGCTCAGCGGACAGCCCTTTGACACTGCCAAAGTGAAGATGCAAACATTCCCAACCATGTACAAAGGCTTTGTGAATTGTTTTATAAGCACATACAAGCAGGTTGGTTTCCGAGGACTCTACCACGGTACTACCCCGGCTCTCATGGCGAACATTGCAGAGAATTCTGTTCTCTTCATGTGTTACGGCTTTTGTCAGCAGGTAGTTAGGAACCTGGCAGGAATAGACAACGAGACACAACTCAGGTGAGGGTTGGACAACACCAACAGGAACGTAGGCTTGCTCAATAAGAAATGCTAGACCCGGTTTTCCTTAATTTCCCTTAATAATTTCTAGAATCCCTGCCCTGCAAGGGGTCATTCTTTTAACATATCTGTGTGTAATTGTACAACAATGTAACAGATATGAATACACACACGTACAGGTGTGCAAACCGTCCTATTGTAAACTAATAGAAAAATAATGACAGTAATGTTACTTTTTGTGAAGTGGAACCTTATTTTATATGTATGCTTGCTCTTTGGTGTTTTCAAAGGTTGTATCTAAATTTTGCCTGTAATCCATGCATTCTTATTTTTCTCCCTTCCCTTTTCAGCGATGTGGGAAACGCTGTAGCCGGCTCGTTTGCCTCAGTATTCTCCTCTCTGGTCCTGTGCCCAACGGAGCTGGTGAAATGTCGACTCCAGGCCATGCATGAAATGGAGGTGTCGGGCAAGATAGCAAAAGGGCAAAAGTAAGTTACTGGATTGGCATCATAGTATCAGTCAAGCCTTGTAACATTGTTTTTATTTACATCAATTTCAGTAGCATTTATTTCCACATAGTGTAACCAGGTGGAAAAATGTTGTAAATGCGGAAAGGATCTTAATACAAAAAATTAAAATTATATATATATATGCCCCTCTTTATGGTTTTATACTTATTTACACAGAATTATACAGAAAAACTCCAGCATTTGCTGTTAAATAGTTTGAACCAACTACTCTATCACAACAGAGTCAGTTTATTACTCCCCTTACAGCATTTCAAATTAAACTATATTCAACTTCAACATAACCTAAATCTTGCATTAAATCCATTTCAGAATCTGAAAGTAAGTGTTAATGAAACAATCACACAGTCAACAGAACTGTGTGCCTTTAACCCCCAAACAAAATGAAACGAAGCCGGGTTGGCCCAGTAAGCTACGACAAATGATTACTTTATCCTCTGCTGAGGAGGAAATCTGATGAAACTTGGTTGGGACATTTTTTAGCGCAACTTATTAAGAATATCAGGGAACAGAATGAAGAGCCTATCTGTCTTTACATAGAGATGTCTGTTGCCCTTTTATTTTTTACGTCTATCTGGAGAACTTGTTTTTGTATCTTATCTCCAGTTGTTTCGTAATAGGCGTGTAACCTTGATATGGTGAAAAAACATCATTGGTAGCTCTTTGTTCAGGGCTGTTGCCAGTGCTAACATGTTATTTATTTGTGGTATGCCTACTTTTCAAATTGCAGCTTCGTAGTTATAAGTGAAGGTGTGTATTTGCTATCTAAGTAAGTTGACCTTGATGATTTCACCTAACTGATTTGACGGTTGTTGTCATAACAGCTATTCTCAGCCAAAATATTGTGAATGCATTGCTGGCTGCAGGATTGGCTCAGGTGCCCTGGCTGTATTTTAATACAGAGATTTGAACAGCACTTTAGATTACAGGATATGAATTATATTACATTGCAATTACTGGTAATTAACAATGGTTACTACTCTTACACTGTAAAGTGTAATTACCATATTGCTTCGAATTTAAGACGAACTGTTTAACCAATTTTTTCTTCTCAAAAATAGCCTGCATCTTAAATTTGAAAGTATAGTGATGTGTGTATTAAAATTGCCAACAAAAGACGTGACTATCAAAACACAGCAAGCAGCAACGTGACTGACTGCAGAGAAAAGACGAACAAAAACGTTACTGCCCGATCTTGAATCATCCATGAAATACAGGCAGCCATTTTCAAAGAAGAGCCATTATCTTACTGAGGAATTCAAAGAGAAGCTTTTACAGTTTCAGCATTTAGTTATTGGGCTCCGTTCTAACAAACCAGTACCAGTTTGGATAGATCGAAAATGCTAATCAGACCCCCGTATTTTGTCAAGCAATAAGTTCACAAAAAGGGTGAAAAACAGGTACAAGTAGTCATGACTGGAAATGAGAAGCAGCGCATAACTGTAATGCTCTGTGTGACAGCAGACGGACGCAAACTACCTCCAGATGTCGATTTCTTATTAGCGGAATGGAGAACGTATCTTTGTAAAAGCATCTTTATTTTATATTTTTTCCTCAAATTGAGGGTGGGAAATGTGGGCTGCATCTTAAATTCGAGGGTGTCTGTAATTCGAAGGAATACGGTACATGGAAATTATTGTTACCTGATGTAATTACTTGGTAAAGCATGACAAGGGTCATTCCCATTTAATTACACCTGTTTTCTACCAATTGTTACATGTTATGACATGGTTATGTGTGCTACATAAGCTAAAGTACAGCAAGTACAACTGGAGTTGCCAGCAACTTTACGGCTTCCAGTACCAGTAACAGTACCAAACACTTTAGTAAATAGTGCAGAATACTAGTACCAGTGTTCCATAGTAACAATGACCCTATCTGCACTCTACTATGAGTTATAAACCAGTTTTACATTTGACCTTTAGGAGAGGTCAAAGGTCATGGCCAATTACATTTTTTGATAGAGCATACATGGGTTACTATATGTGTTCCATAGTAACTGTCCTATCTGCACTCTATAAGGAGTTATTAGCCAGTTTTGTATGTTTATGATGTCATCCAATGTGGGCACCATGTTTTTTTTATTGTAGCAACTTCACTTGAACAACCGTTAAAGACAGCCACACTAGGATCATGTGTGCTGATTTTTTGGTTCAATCAGACTAACAATTTCAGAGACAAAGGTTTTTGTAGCTAGTTTTGTATTATGTTGATGATGTCATCCAACATGGCCTCCATGTTTTTTTTATTGTTGCAACTTCCCTTTAACACCCTTTAAAGACAGCCACGCTACAATCATATGTGCCATTGGGTTTGTCAATCAGACTTGAGGTTTGGGAGAAGGTCTTTGTAGTTTGTGATTATGATGTATGTACCGTGCGATTTGACATCATGCAGCATGGCCGCCATACCACACAACCTATCTGCTTCTTATGAACACCTGTTAATCTTGACCTATCCCTCAACAACTAAACCAACTTTCAGCACTCTGCAATAAGTCGTTTTCGAAAGACTAATTTTTACATTTAGGCAAAATTGTTTTTTTCAGTCCAATATGGCGGCCAAACCATGTGACTTACGACATAAGTTCTTTAGCATTTTCCATCTTCCATAAGCATCTACCAACCTACCGAATTTGGTGAGTTTTCGAGCAACTGTGGCAGAAAGAAAACTAATAATAATAATAAGAATCCCAACCTATGGCGTGGAAGCCTAAAAATGTTAGTGTTGGTTCATGCGTAATAACGTACCCTGCCCTTTCATGCATTCTGTCACCAGCACTGTGTGGTCAGTGGTTAAAGGAGTCCTGCGCTCAGGCGGTCCTCTGGGGATGTACCAGGGTCTCACCAGTACTCTGGTCAGGGAAGTGCCCGGATACTTTTTCTTTTTTGGGGGCTATGAATTCAGCCGCAGTGTATTCGCTTCAGGAGGCAAGTCCAAGGATGACTTGGGTAAGTACCATTGTCAGCTTTTAGTGTAATGTAAAAAAATGCAGTTTTTAATATTGGAGCCTTTTGATAAAATGTTTGCTGCTAGTACACTTCTGTACTGTGCACCAGTTTAGATCATAGAACTTTTTGATTACTAAGGTAAAAAATTAACAGTTCTAACTAACAATATTAGCATCCAGCGTCATTTATATCAATTGAATAGACTCCAATAACTTGAGTTAGAATAGGTCTGCTTAGTCATTGTTATTGTGCTAGGCCTTGGCTTGTCCTGATCAAGGCTCCTGTGCTGGTGTGTAGGTGTCCTTCCTGTGGTATTCAGTGGTGGGTTTGGAGGGGCTTGTCTCTGGCTCTCTGTGTATCCCATCGACTGTGTCAAATCCAGAATCCAGGTCCTCTCCATGGCAGGGAAGCAGGCTGGCTTTCTCAAAACCTTTACCAGTATTGTTAAATACGAAGGTAGGTGCTTTTCTTGTTTAAAAAATGTTACATACATTTAAAAATCATTATTTCATATTCATAACCATATTTAATAGATTAAATATAAGCATTCACTAGCCAGCAAATACAGTACTTTCATATTTCTATAAAATGGGCTATGCAGAAGTTTATTTTTTTTAGACCCTCCTCCCCAAACAGAGTTTATTCACAGTACAGAACGTACATTGAGTAGTGAATGTACACATGTGCAATGTATCTTTTACTTGAAAACTAAGACATTTAGCTTTTAACTGCATTGTCTATTGGACATATTGGCCCCATTCATTAGTTATTTACAGGATGTATAGGGCCTTACAATCCAAGTTTATTGAACGTCCCTTTACAGTATAAGTAGTGTTTGATATCAAGTGAAGGTTATACTATAGTGCTATAATGTATTCCCTTCAAGAGACCACCCATGTGGTTTCATGTTTAAAGTGTTTGGGTCTCGCTTCTTCACTAGGAATACCAGCCCTGTACTCCGGCCTGACTCCAACAATGATCCGCACCTTTCCAGCCAATGGTGCACTGTTCCTGACCTATGAGCTCAGCAGGAAGATGATGATGAAGCAGTTTGACAGTTGAGCTATGTGCTATCTACCCTTGCCTTGAAGACTTTTTTATATGGGGTTCATGCAAGCCATCTACTAGGTAGTGATACACATCCATCACACACGTTTTTTATCATTTAATTTTACATTAAAGGCCACCTCTTTAACTTTAACTAGTCCAGAAATGCTTGCTTTGATTCAGAAATAGAGCTAGTCTAGGCTATGGACCTTGATGTTTCTACCCCTGTGTCGAAACGTAATCTAAATCAACATTTATTGCATGCCACTCTGAGGAATAATATTGAAATTAAAAAGGGTGCCAGTACTTCTGTATAACTCAGCATCTCTTCTTTAAAAGCCTTTAATACTTGAAACGATACTTTTATATAAATAAAATTTCTGTAAAATTCAGAAACCACTTTTAAAAAGTGTTTTTTGTAAATTACTTTTAAAGATGTATTTTCTGGTTTAGTTGCTAGTACTAGTTTAACATGCATCTACAGTATGACTAACAATTGCAGTAATGCGTAACCTGCAGTGTTGTAACATCAATCATATTGCAGTATTAATAGTAATGTTTCTCAGCAGTGAGTAATGAAAGAGAGGAAATATTTTAGTAGATTTTTTAAGTTAATGCTGAAGACTTCTTGGCCCTTGTTTAAGAAGAAACTTTTAAATAATGTTTGACTCAATTTATCTCTTCCCACCAAAACTGTTTCTTATTAAAGGCTAAACACCATGTCCAAAAACGGAAATATGATTTCAAACTCGATTATCTTTCAAAGCTAAAACTGAGGTAGGAAAAACAAAATAGCATGGAATATAACACTAGACTCTCTCCAGGAAACTACCTGGAAACTACTTATACTGTATACAGTAGTAACTTGGTTGGAAAGGTTGTAAAAAGATAATCCAGAGGCAATCTACCTGTCTGTCTGGAAGAACGTGTGAGTGGGGATATTGATTTACAATCTAGCTATATGCTGGAGAGAAAGTGAGGAACAAGATAGAGCGGAAAATACTGTTACATTTCTCCAATGTTGGTAAAAGTCACAGGGACTGTATTATTTAAACGTGGCACCTGAGCTGTTTGGAATCTGTTTAGAAAGCTTTTTATTTTAGGAGAATATCAAAGATCATATGGACGCTACAGTAAGAGAAGTGATGGAGATTGTGGGGAGCATAAAAATCTCAGGAGGGCAAGATGCATTCTGCTCGTGAAATATATATTGTTCATGTCTGTCCGGTCAAGGGTTATCACGTTAAACTGTTTGTTAACAGTATTGCTGTTTCTATTAATGTGACTATGATGTTGACAGAAAACCAGGCGCTCAGTAATAGAAAGGGTAAAAAAACATGGTTTTCATGTGTGAATAATTTTGTTTTGAATGTTCCCATATTTTTCGACCGTGGTGTGTTTACTGCCTTTATAGATGAGCTTCAGTACATGTACACCTACTTGCGACCTGTTATACTACATAAACACATTGGTCTAAGTATACATCTCATAGTATGTTGAATACCCATGTTCTTAAGTTGAAATACAGTTAACTATTAAAAAGTCTGTTTTGGCGAGTTTGATATTTGTATTTTTTTCTTTCATTGTGGCATCTTCTTATTCCTCTGAATTACCATATTCATAACACATTTAGTCATGGTTCTTCATCCAAACTATACTCAAGTGCAGGCGATGGGACTGCAGAGGTTGGTGTGACATTCAGTGTGGTCCCAGGCTTGGCAGTCATCATTGCTGACATTCACTTTTGGCACAGTACCACAGTTGGACAGATACTGTATCTGGATGGCTGTGTAATTTGATAAGTGTCATGTTATATTGATTCTGCTAAGGTAGGACAGCAGATCAGATGGAGGGGTGATGGTATGTGCTTGGTTGACAGGTACTTCTACATCCAAGACTTGTCTGAGATTTTATATATCAGATGGGTACCCAGTATAGGCCCAAAAATATCTGCCCCAATATCCAACTCTTAGCTGTTCACCAGCTGTTGCTAGAATCTTCATCAGGGCTACACCCTTTTCTAGCTCATGAAAAGAATACCACAGCAAAAGATAACATTGGTAAAAGATTTGTACAACTTCCTAAATACATTTTGTGTAAATACAGTCTGTAGAAAGTCTATGGAACATGTGTAAAATATATTAAACTTTTTTTTTTTATTGACCATTGAAAATAATCAATTTTACAAATCACATTTCACACAAATCCTTAATATTATTTTCAAAATTGTTTTTATCTAGGTAATCACAGTATTTAGTGTTATAATTCTTATACAACTACAGTACTTTCCCGTTACAAATAGGTATATTTTAATGATAGCAGTTCTCCCATTCCTGTGTCCATAACCGTTTGGCATCTGAAGCTATTAACTGTCTGGAAATATATATATATTTTTTTTTATTTAATTAAGATATGTATTTTTTGTAATAGTTGACAGGGAAGGCTCCACCATTTAATTCAGCCCAGTCAATTCACGCAAAAGAAAACAACAATACAGGAAAAGTCTCTTATTTACTGCTAACCCTATTTACAAAACATTAAGGATTTTTTTTTAATGACTGATTTATTGAATAGTGTTTAAAAACATTTTCAGATTAAGCAATGTTTTTAAAAATGAACATGCTCTATAACAGCTGAAAAAAAGTGTTTTAATGAAATGAAAGTCTGTTTTTACTCCTCAAAATGGGCTACAAAATAGTGCTAAAGATAACGTTTTGGGTGCCATGTTTTAAAAACAATAAACCGCTCAACCACCAAAGCTGTCCGGTAAGACAACCTGATATACACATTGGTGATCAACTATGTGGTATATTCCCTTTGTAGAAAATATTTGAACAAATATGAACAAAGATGCCATGCTAATATTTGACTGAAATCTTTCTGCTGGCAGCCAAACCTGCTGTAACCGGTGTTACCACAGCACAGAGATTCCAGCGCTATGGATCACAAAAAGACAGTTCTACTGCAAAGTCCTCCTTGTAGATGCCCCATGTCTTTGGTTTGTGGGGGTTGTCCAGTTCCTCTCTGGACAGGTAAAGCCTACAAAACAGTACAATCAACAGCTTACAGTATTAGAGTGTGACTGAGGTAACACACATCAAGTATACAAATCAGTGCCCCATTAGGTCCTGTTCCTGTTCATTTCAGTCAACTAGCCATATAGGAACATTTGTACATCACTACTGTACATCTGTGTGTTTCAAATGATTTGAAAGAAAACTGTAGTCTATGCATTGTGGATAGCACTGGAAATCAAATGAAAGGCTTGATAATCTTTTCATATAAAACGCTTGGTAATCTCTTTTGCTATCCTCAAATCTACTCTGAAGTACACCAGAGTCAATGAAACTAAGGCAAATGTTTAATTAAAATTCAAAGCATGTAATAACCTATTTTTTGACTAGCGATCATACCATGTTAACATTACAAAATTACTTATATTACAGTCTATGCATGTCAAATAAAACATATTTTCTGCTAAAAATGTCCCTGAAAGCGCCATAATAAAATATTTTCCTGCCCAACAGTATCCAAGAAGCCGGTACAGTAAATAAACATAGATACACTCTACCTGTTATTTTCAATGAAAGAAGTGTTGAACCAGAAATAGAACGGACAGTCTTCATAACCTTTAGGAAGTCCCTAGACATTAAACACAAATCTTTAATTCTCTTGATCGATAAGTAGGTTGGAGTCATGAGGCGATAATTAAATATAAAAAAGACAGAGCAATGTGCAAAATAACCTTAAGGCACACAGTGCATCCTAATGCATTATGTTACACAGGGACAAATATTCAGCACTTACTGCACTAGACTCGAAAATGATCTTCACGTCTCCACATAAAACAGGACACTCAAGTAAGCTTATAACAGCAGAGTTACTACCAGCATCAAAAAACAGCTGTTGAAACAAAACGAGAAAGCATGTGAAAAACTGGAGAGACGAAATGAAGGCAAAACAGGACACGCTGTAGAGGGAAGGGACACAAGACTTTAGGGCACATCATATGTGTAACTAATAGCAATGTGATTGAGCAGCATTACTGAAGGGAATGCATGATTTCACATTTAAACCGAACATGGCTGCATATTAGGTCAGTATTTATAATCCTTATGGTGATTTACTTACCTTACAGCTTTCCTGAGTAGCACAAACACATTGAAATGCATTTTGTTTCTTCACGACAATCTTCAACCTGAGATCACTGCCATTGTTTTTTCCAACACCTGTGAGAACACATTTGGGATAAAAAGGGATTGGTAATTCATTTGACTTTCCATTTTAATGGGTCAAACCCTGGTAAACTTCAGATGGAATACCATCACCACCACATAACAAGAAAAAACACCAATCAAAATACTAAAACTGCTAAGAAACCATTTGAGAGACAGCTAGTCCTAAATGAAATGTACGAGTTGTTTATTTCTGAAAAAAAAAAGAATCATGTGCATGATGATTTGAAAAGCTATGAGAATCTATCCCCATGCATACATTAGCATCTCATAGGATGAAAGAAGGATTTCAAAGATTGGAACTTGTATTTTACGTGCAAGTAAATGTCTATTAACATGAATATTATTTTAGTCATTCTTTTACTTTTTTTTATTCAAATACAACAAAGGAACAGAAATTGCAAAAAACAAATACTTGGAAACTCTTAAACATACAGAACAGTAAATATTAAAGGAGACGGTACAGATGAAACAGTCCTCAATGCTTAACTGAATCAGTACACTTACCCGTTATAGAGTGGATTCTTATGCTCCTGATTTTCAAACTCTTGCTTGGTGGCAGCTGTCTGTTGTATTTCTTTTTCAAGATTTCATAATAGCCAACATATCTGCTCTAAATAAACAACACAAACACAATTGCTTATCAGAAGTCCTTCTGTCTGGCTGTGCAATCCCTGCCTACCTATTTGTTTGCAGTACTGGTATAATGTGGTTTTATTTCAAACATTTAAGCAGGAAACTGAAGATAGTGTAATCATAGCGCCACAGTGACGCTCTCGTTCTCCATATACTGCAGACTATAGACCAGAATAGGTTATGAGACTGACATTATTGTGAAGCTGAAGCCAACATGGGCAAAACTTGATATTATATCAGAAATATGTAAATGCTTTTTGCACCAGCAGTGTGCAAGGCTGTTTTAACATTGGCTCCCATGCTGAAACTGAAGTCCCCCAAATGTTACACAGTATTTGTTGCTTTCAGCTTTTAAATATTTCTTACCTGGGAGGGGGTCTCAACTCCTTGGAATTTTGAACTCATGGTTTTGTCAGTTCTTCGCTCTCCGTAAACTTTCCTAAAATCAAGTGAATTAAGCCACTCCTGGTTTTGTACATTCTCGCACTCCTCATTACCGAATTTCTTCTTTTTAATTTCAAAAGCCATATAGATCAATATAATTTTTTTTATTATTAATAATATGGACTTTATATATATATAGGTTATATAATATAATATATATATATATATCTATATAATATATATATATGACGTGACAACATGGCTTTGTTTATCACCATTCAAGACTGGTGAATACCAGTCCTTCTGTCTGTAAAAGTCCCTAATACTGGGGAGACAGAGTGGAATTCCAAACAGGGTCTCACCCTGTATGTTTGTTTTTTGTACCCGTCATGTTTTCAATTCTTTAAATTAACAGAATCGCCTCAATCAACACAAAGAAAACAAATTTTAGTCCTCTCCCATAGGTACTAACCAAACACAAAACTACTACCTAATAACCAGGCATCTATACAATGTATCATTATACAATTACATATAATATATATATATATATATATATATATATATATATATAGTATGTATATATATATATATATATATATATATTATCTATCTATACTGAATATATATAGGATGGGGTCCATGGGGTGAGGGTGTAGCATCTCACAAAGTAAAAGATTTGCTGAGGATAATGCAACTAAACATTCTGTGTTTAAAAGCGCCTTTTTTCTGCTGTGCACGTTGTCAAAAAGAGAGGGTGTGTATATATATACCTTTGCAGTTGCACACTGCTCACTGTCAATAAGCCAGGCACAGACTAGTGTTCCAGTTCGACCTGCAAAATAAATATATTTTTTGACACCAGGCTATAGGATCCTTGCTGAAATTACAAATTTGGACCACCAGATGTAACTGTCTGCTAAGCTAAAATTCCTCTTAAAGGACAAATTGCTATAAAATGCCATTTCAGTTGTATTTTACCCCTTTTAGGGAAAACATTCTGAATAGCACTCCAGTTCATTTCTACATCGTATCAGTGTCATACAATAATGATATAGGGGCATGTCCAAGACTGGGACTTGTTAACTAGTCTGCCGTGTTGAACAGAGGGATTTAGATAGGGCTATGTTTTGTGTAGTCCGAAGTGGGACACACGGGAGTCAAATGAAAAAATAAGGGAAACATTTTCCCAGTGTCTCAGGGTGTAGACTGGTTTGTAGCTTTTATTATGATGCCTACCTTTACCACCTTTGCAATGAATGGCAATGATGTTCCGAGGATCGGCAGCCATCCAGTCTCGAACACCTGCAGTGTATTTCAGCATGTCTCTGTGTAGCCAAACAACGAAAACCTGCTTAAAGCATCTCGACACTTTGACAAGCAAGATACGACTGCAGAGATGCAACGCCTTGTTTACAAAAGCTTCCTGGTGGACACAGGCAGGGTACCAACATAAAATACGTCAAATCATTTCAAATGAGATTGTGCACATTGTCATTGTGTAGTGAATCATTTTAACACACATTGTAAGGCTGTTGCCATAGGGATCATTGAGACCTTTTACATTTGAACACTTTAATTGATCTTTTTTTATTAAAAATTATCTGGGTATCATACAAAGCTGGGGCCTAATTATTAGACAATAATATCAAACTCTTGTAAAGACTCTTATCTTTAAGGGACATCACTCCTTGGAGTTCCACTTCATTCATTTACCCAAAGAACATGCAAAAAGTACAGTAAGGGTTGCTTACTCCAATGCAGGGACGTTATGGTCATCAATTAAGATTCTTTCTACTCTGTGATGGAAGAATTTGGGATTGTAGCCTTTTTCACCTGTCAAAAATGGGAGGTATCATTTAATATCACTTGAATTCTACATTAATACAGAATGTACAGTATACAGTATTTATCTATGTGTGGAATTGCAGTCCAATGTGTACATGGCTCTGGTTTTGCAAAATTAATGAAATAATACCTGTTTGGCCCAAAAGTTAGACTTGAAAGATTACATACGTCCATCCAGTCTAGTGATGCAGTGTTCTTACCAACGATGTCCAGTTTCCTAGAGAGCAAGCTTCATTGACAGCTGAGCAATGCTATGAGAAGCTAAACAGCACAGTTCACAAGTTGAACTGGGAGATGAACCCCAGACCAGCAGTGTCACTCAGACCTTACTTAAAATACACAAAACAAAGTACTTACTGCACAAGTTATAGACTTTGTAGTGATCCATGTGCTTTGTATCCAGGAATCTTGCAACTTCCTACAGAACAGGTGTAAGAAATGATTTTCCTTTTGAAACATGCATAAGCCTACCCTTAAAAACCCTTAACAACAGTAACTGTAGTTAATCTCCCAACCTTCTACGTATAAGGTTTAGCTTCTTGGTTTACAGTGCCCTCTTGTGTTCATATTTATACAATAACCATTTAGTATAGAATTTCTGCACGAATAGGTTCAGATTTATTCCGGTTAGATTTTTTATCTCAACTAATGGCACAGAAGGTGTGAATCTGTATTAAACTTTGGCAAGATCTCCAGTCATATCTTAAGAGCTAAGCAACTTTGGGTCTGGCCAATAATTGGGGGGAGTACCCTAATGACTGAAAACAGGAAGTGATATTGGTGACTCTACTTTGCAAAATAGTCAAACCAGCGCCCCCTATGTGCACTATGTGTCTTTAACAAAAACTTACCCCGATAGGATTCCTATAAAAAGATTGCTTTCCAGAAGATGGGAAAGACATGGCAATGATGCGATCTTTAAACAAAAGAAAATAAAGAAAATAAACTTGAGCGGATTCAGGAATTCTCCATTCAGTTTTCATATAAAAGATTTCAATTTATACCAACCAGTAACATAGGTGAGGTCAAGATCAAAGCCATCCTTCTGATAACGCCTTTTATTTTCAGAGACCTGCAACAGCATCAAACTATGATCAACAAACTACTGTTCATTTTTAGTATTCTAGTAATCTGCTTGTGGACTGCAGACATATGTCAAGCACTGCTGGAATATGAAATCAGTGTTGTAATAAACAGCTATTATGAAAACATTGCTGACTAGTTCTTTATTACATGGAACCAAGGGACATTCTGCTTTTGTCTTCTCTCTTCTTTTCGGTCTCCTTTTTGACACATGGGAACATTGCATGCAGTTGAACTGCAGTCAAACGAGTAATTACTAACTACGCTTTCATTCTGTGTACTCCCCTTTTCACAGCAGTTGCACTTGTGGAACATTCTGTACTCACCATTTGTCGGGTGGCCTTTTCAAGGTGCTTCCTTTGAGAGGCAATCCTGACGATCCTAATAAGGATGAAGACCCTCATTGCCCTCAGGAAGGATAACATCCTAGAAAAAACATGGAAAAGAAAGAGTCTAGCCTGGTCACCAGCATGTTTTTATGGACATAGCTTTGCAGGGTCTGGTGCTGTTGGGGTCTGCTTGACCTGGTGGAACATCACTGTGCATTATGCTTACATGAGGTTTACATTTCATGCTTGAATTACTATTTTGCTCCTGGCGAAATACATTCAGCTTTTGTGATAAGACGGTAAATGCAGCAAAACTCTGAAGGTTAAAGAGATACATCTTCCTTTTCATACATCAAAAACAGTTGAAAAAGATTTAAGGAACTGCAAACTTTATTTAAAACTTGACCTAAACATTCCTTTAAAAAGTCTTTAAAAATGTCTGAATAGGGGATATAATATACTTTGTTGTTATACACATCATTATTTGCCACGCTTCCTAAATATTCCAGTAAAAATTGTATTTTGAAAATATTTCTCAAGGCTTATTGTGGTGAAGTGTGGCTCAAGTTACTAACAGGAGACCCACAATATTGCTATAAAACTGAACAAACAGCCCTTTCCAGAAGCATTTCTTCGCTAGAAAGGACGCGTTTTGAATTCATTGTAAGAGGCTCTGTGGAAAAGCTAAGTGTTTATTTCGCTTAAGCAAGCTGCCATAAACTTTGGTGTCAGTTCTGCCCAATCCACTCCAAAGCTGTTTTTTTTTTTCTTTTTCTACCATGCAAAAAATGGTTAAGCAGCAAACAGGTGGCAAAACAAGTCTCTCGTTGTGATAAGTCAGTGTGACTAAAGGCTATGGAATTTAAATCAAAAACATGTTTTTTCATTCCAGCAATGAGGGTTATGGCACCATAACATCGATGTATCACAGCATACTACATTACTGTCAGCAATCAAAAAGCAATTCCCATAGCATTGATGCTGCATTATTCTACTTTTTCTATTCCATGAACTTAACGTTCCCGGCCAGGACGTGCTTACTGAAAGGTACTATATATTTATGTAATGGTCACATACCTGGGGATGAGTGCTATTCCAGAGACATCAGAAAGGGCAAACACCATAGCGATGATCAGGGTGACGAAAACAATACAGGCATCGACAATGTTCAGCTTAGAACTGAAGTAGGCATTGAATCTGGAACAGATGCAGCACAAGATCAAACCCCCCCACTCATCTTCATTTTCACGCAATGCAAAATATGATTTCAAACTGATTTTCCTCTTTGCATTATCAACTTAACAGTCACTGTTCCAGCTTTCATTGTGATGAAACTTGCAGAAACTTTTCAACTGTAGCGTTGTACCAAAAATGTATGTTCCGCAATCTACTAATGGTACCGCAAGGTTATTGCAATGATATTATAATGGTAGCCTGGTAGTATTTTCTTTGTATTCCCTAATGGCTATATTCAGAAAACCCAAGGAACCAGTGCAAATGAATTACCAGGACTGTGAGTGGTTCTTAGTATTTATGAAGTGAAAATTTAAGAAAGTCATCACTACTATTTTCCTGTTATCAAAGATACACTTCACCTTCAGAGATAACATAAAATGCCCGCTGTCCTGTAGATTTAATAATACCATATGCAACTTAACATTTAAATAATATAAGACACATATAACAGCTAATGGCTCACTTAAAGTTACTGTAAGCCGAAATGTGTTTTGGTGGAATTGGGGTGGGAAGTGTGAATAGTTTTAGCAAAGACTTCTACCGCAGTAAATTGCTATGTGGGAGTAAACTAAGCCCACAAAATGAAATCATTTTGCCTTTTGCTTACCCTTCCACGTAGACTCTCAGTATCACATCAGCAAGGAAGAAGAAAGAAATTCCCAAAGAAATGCCTTCAAAGATACTGGCATTGTCTATAGTGGCAAGGTTAACAATGACCACGGTGATATCAACAATTATAAGCAGCATACCAAAAATCCTACAAGAGAATAAAAATACAATTGTTTAATTGTGTCAATGATTTGAAACTATTTCCCTCCCTAAAGAAGTAATAGATAAGTCTTTTTTTTTGTTGCTTGTATTATACACTTCAATTTGGAATGTGTTAGACAGGACATCTCTATGATTCATTCATGTATTCATTTAAAAAGAGTAACAAGACATTTTTAAATACCAATTCCAAGAACAGTGTGTGCCACAAATATTTCACACATTGTTCACATTTCACGCTTCTTATTGTGCTAAATTGGAGTTGGTTTGTTTACAACAAGAGTTATCCTCTGATTACCACACCCCAGCTGTTTTGTTAGATTAAGGTTAGATTCGAAATGGAGATAAATAATTTATTAACCTTTAATAATGTTCGATAACTATTATGAGTCAATGTTACTTTTGTAAACAGTGACTGTGATCTCTATTTATTTTTTAAGTAACGTATTACATGAAAGTATGTAAAATTTCTGATGTTTTATTTGTTAGGAATGTGATAAAAACAGGTTACCCGATTAAAGCCCATTTAAATGTGGTTTTAAATACTCCAAATGTAACCGCGTTTTCAAAAGTCAAAATCAGAAGACCTGCCTGCAACCTGCAGTAGTCACAGATTGCATTGGCACTGGCTCAACAAGGTATATCACAGATTTGTTTAGCACAAACAGAATTTATATCATTTTCAAAAAGCTTTTGTTGGCAGATGAGTTTCTGGTACACATTTTAATGATGACAATTCGCAGACCAATCAAGCTCTTGTTGAACTGATAACTCAGAAAGAACTTTAACAATTCAAGAATGCATCTACATCATGACAGAAGCAAAACAAAACAAAGTGTAGCAATTGACGGCAGAATCTTAGTGAAAGAACAGTAAAGCATTGTAAATCACATAAAATTGTGGTCATGCAATGGAAATGCAAAGGACGAGCATGGGGAAAGCATATAAGGCAAGATGACAAAAAAAAGACAAAAAAAACAAACAAACAAACAAACATGAGATTCATAAATACCCTTTACTGTGATAAGCTTACAAAAAACTTACCGAAATCCAAACGACATCACAAAGGGAGCAATCATCTTTCTGATTTGGCTGTTGGTTCAATAAGGACAGTGTATTAAAACTAAAATGAAACCGAATAAAGGCATTGCACCGATTATATGCTTTTTTTTAGTCCTGCCTGTAATAAACTGGTCCATACTTCACCAGAGTCCACTTTAAAGGAGAAAAGAATCACATTATAATAACTTACCTAAAAGCAGTGCTGTTCACTATTACATAAGACTGGCTAATCAGGAGCCACACTTCATAGCTCAGTGAGTGCCTGTGTACCCCCTGATATTAGTCCTTGTCTTCTCTCAAACTGGCAAACTGTTCCAGATGGTGTGGTACCAGTAGCTGTTTGATATGGATTAATGTAACACGAGACCATCAAAGTAACTTATTTGTGACCTGAGTCAGATTTAGTACATGTTCCGTTATATATGTCAGTCACACAATCAATGTGTTCTGCATTTTTCATGTGCCGCAATTCTACTTTAAAACGACTTCTGCTTTACCTGTGTTTGACAGTAACAACATACTTACTGATACATATTGTCTGTTTCACCGTTGTCCACTTTACCATCATCAACTTGTATGTTTGTCTCAACCTTCCCATCTATACGGAAGCTAGAAAAAAAGGTAACAAAGATGCAGTAAATATTAACCAGTTAATAAGAAGCAGTTCAAGTACAAGTTGGTGCAGCTGGAAAATATTCTTCTTCTTGTTTAGAATCACGGTACAGAATCTTTTTTTTTCTCATCACATCCTGGTGACTTTAAAACTCAAAAATGCTCCTGTAACCCAAGTGGTATTTCATACATCCACTAGGGGCAGTATTTGAGAGAGAAAGGATAATGGGAACTCAGCCTGGAAGACCATCTAAGTTAATATTTAATCAAGCTAAGCATACAGTAATGTTGAAAAGCTGCTAACTCACCCATTATCTTCTTTGGTATCTGACCCAGGATCGTATCTCACAGACGCCATCTTGCCAGGGACAAATGTTGTATATCTTTATTTTCTTTTTAAAACAACTAGTGCTGTGAAAACAGTACAGGTTAGGCTCACATTTAAGGCATTATTTTTTCAGAAAGTTCCTTGTATTGTGTTACATTCTGTTTGGTCAATGTGACAGCATTGTTAACATATTTTACTGGGAAGCTGGTACAAAATAATTCCACAGATATTTCCAAACATATAGCTACTTGTAAATATATAATTTATATAATATACTTGTAAATATATAATTTCCAGTATCCTGGATATACAATAGCTAGGTGTCTTATCCGTGTTTCCAGCATTCTGACACAGTAATTTAACTGTAGTAGCATGAGATTATCATAGTATGTCACATACGTTGTGGTCATGTCATCTTCACCTGTCATAGCAGAAGTTTTACTTGAAAGGACATTTTTTAAAGCAGTTTGCTAAACAACCACGGTGTTGATTGGGGTGGTACCAAGTCACTTGCGCATCTCTTCAGAATATTCTCCTGAACAATAGCACCAAACATTTTGCTCATAATAAGAAACTTGACAGTGTTTAAAAGATAACTTATTTCTTTAGTTCTAGTTCATAATTTAAAACCATATCATGTAACTGGTAGTTTATTGCTAGTTCTGTTTACAAAACAATGAGCACTGGGATAAATCTACAGGACTACTGCCCTAGTGAAATATTTTGTCTACCTGTCAAGATTTTTTTTTTACAACAGTAAGTGGCACACAGCAGGCAGCAACAGGAAATAGTGCAGAAGTTTTAAGTCTTTTGTGGGAACAACTTCCTATGTTCATGCATGCACACTGAGCTGCGTTTCTGCTGTTTCAGCTACATGTAGTTCAGCCTTAGTGAAAGTATATACAAACTAAATGCCAATGCTGACATTCTCACATTCATGTGCTCTGACTTCAACAGCATCATTAAGATGAATCTTAATCTGTTTAAAAAATTGCATAGAAGCATTCACACCAAAGGATTTTCCGTTTGTAAAAGCTTGCAAGTCTGCCAGATGCCACCAAACCATAACCACATACCACATCCATAGTCTGTAGAGTACATTCTCCTAATAAAGGATACCACAGTTATAGCCTTCAGTAAATCAGCAAACCGTGTCTAGTTACCTAGAAAGTGGTTCATTTTGACCTACATTCACAATATTAATAATTTGAGGCTTTGTTTATGTGCTATAAAAACTAGTGGAAATAGTTTACCACTGACAAGAGAGCGGGATGCTTCCTAATAAAGTGGACGTTGTTACAGTTCACCCATTAAGCAAGCCTAACTTTTGAGGTAACAATAATCTAACCCCATTTTTTATACAGTGCCTTTTAAATAGAATCAAGTAACAAAACTAACATGCCTTTTTCTCTATTTGGAAAAATAATTCACAAATAATTCACAAACACATAATTAAAAACCGAAAACATTGTCTAAATAACGGTTTACATTATGCACGCAATGCATTCCATTCAACAAAATACATATACAGTAGTGGTCACTTTTGGTACAGTAAGTATTTCATCCGTGATACTAACATTCTAATGTTAATGCAAAGCTCTTATTGCAGATTCAACTGCAGTCGTTACTCAATTTTATTGAACAACAAACAGTCTGTCCTGAAAAGCACAATGAAGAAATATGCTCACCAACTTCTGGGAAAAAAAAAATGCTTCCGCTCCTCCTCAAACATACATTTTCAGCTCAGCTTTTCCTAAAATGAGCTATTTGACAAAACTCTCGAACTCGCGTATTTAACGCCACAAAAGCTAGATAATAATGTTTCTGTTCTCAAAGTGAATATGTGAAATGTCTTGTGACTCTTCCGTTGTCTTGAATAAATTAGGTTCAAAGGTTGATAATAAGGTTATATTTCCTTTTCTGTCTCTCCGCTGTATTCTGCACAAGCAACGGTTTTCACTTCCTTAGCTATGATCCCCAACTCTGCGATTTCATCCTGACTCTCGTTGAAGTAGGGTAGCTTTGGATGAACTATTGCCACAACAAACTTTATTTATTACCAACTTGCTGCAGTATTTAGCAAATAGTGAACAAAGCATACAGTAGAAACAATTCCAGACTCATATATTTATACATATTATTTTTTGCCCATTTTTTTTAAAAAAAAAGGTTGTCGAAAACCAAATTTATCGGCATGCAAAATTATTTCTTAATTCCTGCAGACTGGTAATACATATTCGTTACTATGTTCTTGTTTGAATATAGTTTTAAGAAAGAAAGACATTTGGAGCCTAATAAGAAACGCGTCTTTGTTTTAAAGCTGATTGTTTAAACATCATATACAGTATTTTAAAAGCATTACGCCGACCTTTTATTAACTCCTATTTTGTTGAAAAGCAATTTATTGTTCTGAATTTAGTAATTCCTACATTTTATTGATTTTCCTTTCCTTTGTAGCAGCAATTTCTTGGAAATCTGGTAGAAATTGGGATTACAACTATTAATCACTTCAGAAATAATGTGGAAGCAACCACTGAAACAAATTAAGAACTGTGGTTTAATCAGTGTAAAAAAAAAAAAGAAATACGTAGTCAAAGGAATATTTTATGGAAAAACTCAATATTTACATGGGTGCAGTGCAACAGATATTGCAACATTACAGGGAACATTGAACCCCTCTTGCAAGGAGGCTTCTGGAAAGCAGTGTCCTGTTATCAGGGGAATATCTATTTACAATCACTTCTATAAGAATTGTACAGCCAGTAATAGGATCATTCAAAGAGGTTATAAAAATGTTGTTTGCATTGAAAAGCTGCCACCAAAGAAAACTAATAATACCCCTACAGATATGAAAATTAGAGTAGATTTTGATAGAACAAGACTGTTTACAGAATGGTGGGATTTAGCAAGTTATAAACTAAAATGATCTGTTTGAAAGAAGCTCCAGGCCAATGTGCCACAGATATATCACCATCTGTAGTTTAGAGGCTGGTCTGAAGCTACTACCAGCCTGGATAAAGGACCTGGTTAGAATAAAAACCAGGACTGGAATACATCTCGAGGGTTAGAGTTGAGTACCACTGCCATTCATAGAGCTTGTGACAAAATGCAAAAGGACTAACTTCAAATGTATTATCTCAGGATAAGATGCTGCAATCCTACTGGACACCTTGTAGATAGTGATGTTGATTAGACTAACTAAGATTAATTACATTAAGATACGGATTCCTTTATCCAGGCTTGTGGTACCTTCTGAGCAGCCTCCAGCTGCAGATAGTGATTGAATTTCATTTGTCTGTAAATCTGGCGATCTTCACTTCTCAAACTGTGCCATTTCATCCTGTCTCTCTCAGCAAGACAGGCTTTGGATAAACTATTGCCAAAACAAAGTTTCTTTATTATCACATTTTGCAGCAATATTTTGAAAATAGTGATAAAGCATACAGTAAAAACAATTCTAGCCTTTGGCATATTATTACAATAAAGGAACATTAACATACACTGCAACCTAAATCCAAGCTGTCTGAGGCAAAGACATTTCAGACATTCACCAGCATCAAAATAATTTCTTAATCCCTTCAGCGTAATGCACAGGTGTATATTTTCTTGTTTGAAAATGTCCAGGAGCCCAGTGAACTCCAGCAGAAACCTACAGGTCTGGCCTTTGTCCTTCAGGGGCTGGGTATAGGCAGTCGGCTTGGGAAAAAAAGGGGTAAAATAATTTAGAAAAAGAAAAAAAAACTAATTAAAAAAAATAATATAAATACAAATAATTTCAAAGAGACCTTGATTATTATTATTTTTTTTTGTTACAGTTGTTCTCCTTTAAAAAAAATATGTTTTTAAAGTTACATGCTTTGAAAATATAACCCGTTGATTTTTGTAAATGTATTTTTTGGCTGGTGAGACCAAGACTAACCTGGTATTTGCAGTGATGTAATATCATCTACAGTTCTAATGTGATCCATGTGGAACGAGGAGCATGACATATAAGAAGTGAAATAAATAAGCATTTATTTACCACTCATAGGCTTCCAAGGGAATATTCCATGCTGTAGTTTAGAACCCATCCGCCCATGCCTTTCATGTAAAGGTAAGTGTATGTGTATTTTTTTATTAATGTAGAAGCTCCAGATGTTGGTCCTGATATCATCTGTACTGGTCTTAAACTGCATTGTAAAGATAATGTTCATTCATCTTCATACCGATTGTCTATTATGCATTGAAATGACAGATACACAATTTAACAGGGTTATGACGGTCTTTATATTGCAGGAGAAAAAGTAAGTCTCTGATGTAAACTTACAAAGATTATGTGGCCTGAGCCTGGATTCCACCCAATTGTTTGAACCAACCTTTTTCTGTGGGGTCTTTGGACCCCATTGAGAAAATACTACAGATTTTGTTTGTGCTAAACTGTCTCTTTGAACTGCTTGAACGTGTTTGGAGCTGTGTAGATAGCTGGAATGCACTGAGATGTTAAATGAATGCTGTTAAAATACATCTTTTTGCAATCTAAAGGAGAAGACATGACGCTGATGTTGTTTCTGCTTATTGTGAGCCAAGCTACTGCTGCACCCAGACCTTCAGTATGTACAGCACCATGTGCTAGGTTTATTAGACAATTGTCTTTTACTAACTCCTGTGTATAATATACTATACTGAATAAAGGTATACTATATGCAGCTTTGTTTTATATCCATTATTGTATAACAGGGCCTTTAATCACTCCAGCTTCTACTTTTATTTCAATCAGTTTCGTTCCCTCAGTTAGATTAAGTACAATTCTCACTAACCTCAACAGCCTCTGGTTTAGTTCAGCTTTATTCCTTAACCTCTGAAGATACATCACTGCAGAGTATCCTCCTCCATGCTGATCTGCTGGTACTAGAGTCCATTAGTTCTGTGTGCTGGACTCAGTGTTTCTTTCAGAGGATGTCATGGAGCAGGACAGCATAGCATGTGCCCAGCAGTGTTTTAACTAGGAAAGGACTCAGAGACCAAACCACTTGACTTTTAAGAGCTATAACAGTAGGGCACATCAAGTGAACTTGTAGATAGCTAGTATTCACTCAGAAGACTGTTATCACCTCGTACATCCAATGCACCTAAAAAGGCAAGGAAAATCAATAGTAAAGCTGTAGGGACTTCACCTTTAAAAGGAAATATGTTTTCTTCCACACTGGAAATCTTGAAAGCAAAACAGCAGTTGATATTTTGGGTATCTATACTTCTTTAATAAGAAACTAATATAAAGGAAGAACATGTTTGGCTAAATACATCAGTGTTCTGCCCACAGGAAAGCGAATCGTGCTTGTTAGACATCTCCGAACTCCAGCACACGATTAAAGGTCTACAGAATCAGTTACTGATCGGAGAGTGGCAGATGAAGGAACTCACAGAAAACAGCTGGATGTACAGTCGGGTGCTTTCACAAAATTCAACCAAGCAAACAAATGAACACATAACGCTTCTGCCAACCACCAGTGGGAACCTCATTGTCTATGACCATGGTGGGTATTAAAGCTGACTGACCAGCGGTGGCAATGAAGTGGCGCCATACTATATGCTGCTATAACAATATAAGGGCAATGGTAGCACAACTGCAGATACAATGGAACGAACCAATACACACTGGTAATTTGCTGTAGTACCATTGTACACTATCCCTGCCATGTGCTACTGTATTAGAGCTTCTGTGCAGTATTTGTACATAAAGAGCAAACACCCACTGCTTTGGCAAGCATGGTCCTGAGTCAAAGTGCAATCTTAATGCTCTGCTCCCAAATACAGTAGCCCTGAGTTTCATCCTTACATTTTACAGTAAATTATAAAACGAAGGTAGAAGTAAATTATAAAATGAAGGTAAAAGTGAATTATAACACAAAGGTAGAAGTGAATTATAAAACAAAGGTAGATCTGAATTATAAAATGAAGGTAGAAGTGAATTATAACACAAAGGTAGAAGTGAATTATAAAACAAAGGTAGATCTGAATTATAAAATGAAGGTAGAAGTGAATTATAACACGAAGGTAGAAGTGAATTATAACACGAAGGTAGAAGTGAATTATAACACGAAAGTAGAAGTGAATTATAACACAAAGGTAGAAGTGAATTATAAAACGAAGGTAGAAGTGAATTATAACACGAAGGTAGAAGTGAATTATAACACAAAGGTAGAAGTGGATTATAAAACAAAGGTAGAAATGAATTATAAAATGAAGGTAGAAGTATAAAAAACCATTTCAAGTTGGCAAATGTTTTGCCCATTTTCAATGTACTGTGAAATGTTTGTCTAATTCTAGTTTTACCTCATACTTGCCTAACTTTTTTTCTGCATTTCGTTGAATAATTGATCTGATTAGATGTTTTCTAAAATATATATTTGAGACTAGTTTAGATGTTTACATTTAAAAATAATAATTAGAAACAATCTAACAACAAGGAATCAACATTGTTTCTTCTGTTTGAATAATTTCATGGAGATTATCTTTGAAATAAGTATCTAATTACATGTTGAAAGAATGGCTGCTGGGGGTACTTGGAGAGCTAGGTCTGAGTACTACATACTGTGTTGATTCAAGTTGTCATTTTTGATTGCTGCCTTCATTGCTTCTTGACAGTGAAAGGAGTAGTGGTAGGTTCTTACACTGTAACAGGTTAGAGCAGTAAAGTTTGGCTTGACTCTGAGTTTCGTCCCATGCAGATTGCTCTATGTTGTATGACAGACAGAAGGCTCCAAGTGGGTACTATCGGATCAAACCCAAGACTGCTGCTGAGCCTTTCCTTGTGTACTGCGACATGGAGGATGGGGGCGGGTGGACTGTCCTGCAACGGAGGAGAAATGGAAAGGTGGATTTTAACAGGTACAGCATTTGCCTTTCTCAACACCATGATGAATATATTTGCAGTCACTTTAGTTCAAGGCTTTCTTCAGCAAAAAAAAATAATATTGGCACAGCTTATGACCGATGTCCCTTTTGGAATTACCAAATGAATACCACTTCAACAGAAAACTACCTTATTTGATTTTCAGAATGTTTTGTTCATAAAACAATACATCGCCTGTTAAGTAAAGGAGCTGTAGATGTCCTTGTGTTAGTTATGTCTGCTGAGGAGGTTATTAATGCTTAATTGAATAACTTCTAAAATATTTTATATGTCCTCACTCAAACTAAACATATTTACAGCTTTGTAACCGAGGAGAAAAATAGAATTAGGAATTAGTTCATAGATGCAGTTACTGGTATACACCTCTTAAACATGGACAGACAGTCACCTATTGGTGTACAACCAATTCATAAAGCCAACTGCATTATTGTTCTCCTTTTTAGAGGGTGGAGTGATTACAAAGATGGGTTTGGCCATTTTAAAACGAAGAACGATGAGCATTGGCTGGGCAATGAACACATGTATGCACTTCTCTTGGGTGGTAAGATCACTGTAGGAAATAACTAAATAATGCCAGTAAAACTGGTCAAACAAATTCATATGTTATCTCTGTATGCCTGTAGAAACAGTTGTTATCAATTGTTGATGAAATAGCAAAACCAAAAGAAGGGCTGGACAAGATATTTTAGTATAGTACAGATTATCATAAATACTGAGAAACTGGTTCAGATTACAATGAGGCTACATTATGTATTATTTTTACAAATATTATTTAAAACCTTGCACTATACAAGAAGTATGCTGGTATGCACAAAGCTTTAACTCTTCAGTTATTTAAATAATGTTTTCTTTATCTTCTACAAAAATACATTTTGATACTGGTACTATTCCTGCTTTATACTTGTGTTGTCTTTGAACAACAATCTCTAATAGTTTAATGAAGAAAGAAAATATATCAGATAAAATGCATGTAGCGGCATTGTGTTTCTGCAGGTCTGCATATCTCTGCTGTTCACTGGTATAGCTTAATTGTTACTGTAGGCAGTCTTGTGGTCTTCACTTGCCTTTTTATACACCAGAGAGCAGTTTGATGAAGATAGAGCTTATGGACTGGAAAGGGGCAGAGGCTCACGCATTCTATGAAAACTTCAGAATTGCTGCTGAAAAGGTCTGGTTAATAATGTAACTGAATTTGTAAATGTACCACATAGTCTGGTGAACACTGTGAAATGTTCTCTACAGAATGTCCAAAGATCAAGAATAATTTTTATACACATGATTCATTATTAGGGAGGTGACCTGGTCATTATCGTTTATTGTTTTATATATTGATTTTAGAAAGGGATGCATTTACAGGGTATACAGTGGTGACCATTTAAATGTAACCACACAAGTTGCCATAGCTACCCCTTCATTATTTTAAAGAAATAATTGAATGGTGAAATCCCTTCAATGACCACCAGGTAGCACATTATATTACATGAATTAACCCCTAATGGCAACAGGATGGGGGGCAACTCGTAGGTTTGCAATTTACAACTTTGATATGCTGCTCTTAAACCTGTAAGTTAAATGTATACAAATATTTTGCGTTGTTTTCTACACTTCAGCCTGATTGTTTCTATTGCATGTAGCCTAAATAAACATACCATATAGAATATTCTTAAAGTGTAAGATAATGCAATTACTGATTTACACAGGGAACAGGAAATCATGTATGTGTATTTTGAGTCCCCTACCACAATATATTGCATTAATATGCACTATTGTTTACAATAGGTTAGATAAAGGATTGAAAGGGGTGTGGGGTAAAATTTTACAAAATAATGTGTGATAGTGTTTTAAGTATTCACTTGAATTCAGGATGTGATGTGTAATCTGACCAAAAAGGTAAAAAAAAAAAAAATGATGGGCTACAGTTTTCATTTGTATATTAATCTTATCTGCCGAAAACACAAAGCAAAATTAGTAGCTGCAGTGACACCTAGTGGCATATTTGTGAAGTTCATTGTGCATCCGATATAGAAATCCATAACAGTACTTCCAGATCTTATTTCATCACGTTGCACATTTCATGGTAAAGCAGCAAAACAAAGAAGAAAAATGGAACTAGAGGCAGAGAAAAAATCCCTTTTCTCACCAGAGGATAATTAGCTCATAGTGACAGAGTAAAGCCTTTCTGTGTGGTCACCTGAACTATAGGAGTGCCTTGAATAAGAAGCCACCAGTAATCACAGCCACAGGTGCTGTCAGTTAGTTCAGGGTTCGCTGCATTTGTTATTTTTCATGTATTTCAGGATAACTACAGGCTGCAGTTTGGCCTCTACAGCGGAACTGCTGGTGACGCACTGTCGGGAGGAGGCAATGTGGAACAGCAGTGGTCTGCATCACACAACAGCATGCAGTTCAGCACCCCTGACTCAGACCACGACAGATTCACACAGGGCAACTGCGCTAAAGAGAACAAAGGAGGCTGGTGGTTTAACAGGTAAAAACCTAATAGATAACAACATCATTATATGACGAAATTAAAGTGAAAATCTCAAATGTTGTTGAAAATGGAAAATGTTATTGAAAATCAAGAATGAGCACCTTTCCCGCAGTCATTTACCCGTTTTCACATGTTGAACCCTGGAGAAATCTCAGCTGGACCTCGAGGGCGCCTGGCCAGCTGAAGTTTGTTAAGTGAACTATTCCCAGAAGTGTGCAAAGCTTGTGTCATTGATTGAAGTTAAACACGAATGTGGCACTGTAGCGGTTCATGTTCTCTGGACATCACCTATAATTAGGGTTGCCACCTGGCCCCATAATTCCGGAACACTGTGAGACAGAACAGGCTTTTTAAGTTGCCTTTAAACTGAAGGAAATCAACATGTGAATTGAGCCCTAAACCATTTGCTAAATTAATTCTGGTGATTAATTATCTTGAGGCAGCATGACAATACAATAATAGCGTTTAACAAATGAAATAAATAAATAAGTACATCATCAATATTTATTTATTTTATTAATAGTTTTAAAATATATATATATAAAGTTTTTTTTTTTATAGTTTCTAATAGTGTATCACCACCTCCCACTGAAATCATTAATACTGAGCAGCTGTTCACTATTCCTGACACCAGACAGCGTGAACACTGGATCAGCGTTGTTATTTAATTTGGATATAAATAGCATATTTTAAATATTGAGAACTGAAATATCATTTTGTACAAAATAAAAATAAATATCTTGAATAAACCTACACACATGTTTATTCAAGATGCTTTTTTTTATTTTGTAAGATTTGTATTATCACATTGATTCGGATAATTTAGAAGCAGTGTAAATTAAGCAAGTGCTTAGTGCTCAATTCACGTGTTTATTGCTTTCAGTTTAAGGGCAACTTAAAAACCATGTCCCGTCCCAAAGTGTTCCGGAATTATGGGGCCAGGAGGCAACCCTACCTGTAATGGAACTTTATGGAGAGAAACACAATACCATCTGCTCTCCCAACACACACAAACAGTATAAAGACCCTAGTGAAAGCATGTGCTCTGTATCACTGATATGCAGCAGAAGAGGTTTATTATTATTATACAGCTGTTTAAATAGCGTACCAGCAAGTTTTCTTTTCTTTAACATCCAGACGTTTTCTACTTATCAGTTTAAAGTCTGTTTCAAAGGGCTTTTCAAATTGTCCACTCTAGTGCACTGATCCCGAAAAGCCAGAGCATGTGTTATGTTTTTTAAATCACTCTTCCTGTGGTGATTTAGAGGACAGATCTCAAACCCCAGTGCACTAGAGCGGACATTTTAAATAAAGCTTTGAAACAGACTTTAAAGCTATAAACGTAAAAGTTGTCAGGATGTTAAAAATGAAAAGAAAAACTACAGGTGTGTTATTTAAACAGTTGTAGCAGCACGTAGGGTTGTGTAACGCTAAATTTTTCGGAACCCTGTTACTTACTCTTTAAGTAAGAACATCGACGAATACAGCTGTGTACCAAATATTAAGAAAATAACTCAAGCTGTACTGAGTCTACGTAGCTGTAAAGTGTATAATATTTGTTGAACGACACCATATTGGCATCGCGAAAGCCATCAATGTAAACAGTGTGTCTGGGAACGTAATTAGGTAATTGAGTGCTAATTGGGGAATGGCCACACCTGTGGTTGTTGGCAGGGACAGATTTAACCCCATCCCTGCAAACCTTAAACTCCCACACACACTATTTACAATGAATTTCGCCCTGCGTCACCTATGATCGAACTTGGGCGTGAGAATCACAGACTACACCTGTGTACTGAGTATGAAGGGTCTCAAAGAGTTAGGGCTATCATCCGAAAACTAAAAAGTTACATGACTTCAATGTGGCAGCCATCTTGGGTCACGTCAATGTGGAGGATGCTGTTACATTTTGTCTGCAGAGTTTCCACAAGACTAAAAATGTGAAGTTGCCATATTTGACAACTTTAACTCATACAACCCCCCCCTCCCCCCTTCCCCCTTATGGGGATGCCTAATAATAATAATAATAATAATAATAATAGTAATAATAATAATATCTACTGTACACACAAATTGGAATAATATGACTTTATGCATTCCATCACAGGGTTCTGTGGATGTTTTAAACCACATGAGGATATTTAAAAATTGTTTATCAACTAAATCTGCATTTGCTGAAGATGGAAAATGTTTTTTTTTTTTTTTTAAGGTTCTTTGATTAATTGCTAAATTGTAAACCACGTTTGTTTTTGTTTTTTTGCTGTTGAGGTGTCATGCAGCCAACCTGAATGGGAAGTACTACAAGAGAGGTGAATACAAAGCCAAACACGATAACGGGGTCCTCTGGTTCACCTGGCGGGGGTGGTGGCACTCCCTGAAATTCACAACCATGAAGGTCAGGCCTCCGTACTTCATGGACAGCCTGGGGAGTGGAGACGGGGGCTCGATCTAGCAGAATGCAGAATGAACGGCTGTATCCCACACAGGGAACAGGACATCCTGAGTCACCAGGGCTACTCCAGCATGCCACCCCATCATTACTGCTAAATCTCAGGTCACCTTGGAGACCCATTCTACTTTTCAAACTGCAAAAGTTTATATACTATAAATTTCATGAAACACGGGTCAACTTTACAGCAACTTTAGAAGCAATTTTTTAAATCACATTTCAAGCAACTGTCATTGTTTTGTACAGTATTTTGCAACTTGAACCTTGCAAATGGTGACGATTGCTTTAAAAAGTAACCCAAAACAAACTGCTTCGAACATTGTCAGAATAAAGTTTTAAATAGGATAATCATGGAGAATGTTTTCCACATGGAACACTGTAGATCAATCCAGAAGCCTAGGCTGCCTTCCTGTAATGCCCCAGAACTGTCTGGAGGCATATGAAATGTTCTAGAAGTTTTACTGGGTTCAGATCTATTTGAATTTCACAGAGCAGATGTCAATATGTCAACACACACTTTGTCTTACTTAAGGTGGAATGACCCTTATTTACTGAATACTCTATATTTGATAATGTACTGTTTGTTGGACTAAAGCCAAGGGAACGCTAGTCTACATGTTGCTAGAAAATGTAGAATTAAATCTGTTGCTACTACATTGTTGCTTCAAATTTCAGGGGACACTATTCAACAAACAGTTTTAAACAAAAAGTAGGACTTGCTTTACTCATTACTATTAAGTTGTATCAATGAAAGCTTTTATTTGAGACAAAAATAACCACTGAAAACACCACTTGGGAACAAAAATGTAAGATATACAGTTAACATACCGCTGCAGTTTAACATGAATGTTCTAATGCTTCAGTGTCGGTACCAGACCAGCTTTTATTTTATCATTTCTAATAGACTATAATGCCAGACACAACATTATGTTAAAAACGGTTCATCATAGTAAGTCATTTTGTTCAAGGAATATAACAATAGGTGTGTCGACTGTAATACCGTGCCACTAGACCTCATGGCATTAACTGCCAGGAATGGACCGATTTACACTTGTTTACTTGCCTATACCACCTATTAAAAAAAAAAAAAAAAAAAAGGAAAACAAATCACCCTAAAAAAATCGGTAAGGAGAGTCTCGCTGACAAATCCCACACCGGCTTCACATTCACTCTTTCTTTGGGGGTATGTTTCACCAGTGAAGAAGCTAGTCACATGACTTTTTACATCACTTTCATTGGCTGATTTATTCTACGATGTAATGTTGCTTCTACAAAATCAGTTGCTTGCAACAAAGCTGCCTGAAATTAGTAGCTTGCATGTCACTTTCTACAAAAAAAGTAGCCCTTTCTACATTTTTCTTCCAACATGTAGACTAGTGTCGTGTCCCCTCGGCTTAAGCTACATTGTGTATTTATTTAATCATACATTCTGAGGTAAATCAATTTGACAAACGTTTCATCTAGTGTACAGTAGTTCAGAAACAGCTGGTTAATAGCACTGTTGTGTGTGCATACACAGTGATATTGTATCATGTGTCATTAGAAATTAACAGGAGTACTGAGGGAAAATAGTGTTGTATCTCTGCGTATACTTTTATATTTTTGTTACAGGAACCTAGAATGCATTTAGGTAGATCACAGAATAAAAATCTTATTTTATTGATGAAACCTATCAACAATTATTACAGGGACTGAAGAATATTAATGTAAATCTTTGTCTCACCACCATTCAAATATCTTTATTTGTGTTCCTGAAAATAGGTTTATTATTTTGAAATAAAATGAATAATAATAATAATAATAATAATAATAATAATAATAAAATAAAGTCAATGCATATACAAACTTCTTGTTTTCAAAATGTTATTGAAACTACCTTTGAATTTGGTTATGTTACCCATCCAGGGTAATATTTGGTTATGTTACCCATCCAGTAGTTACAGTCAGTGCCTCCTAATCAGGATTTCTGCTTAAATGGGATACAGCTCTGGGAGCCGGATCTTCCCAATGCTATTTATGTCATTTAATTGGGACCTCACTTTGTTTAATTAGGATACAGTATTTTCAAATGATGAATGGAGAATGGAGATTATGTATTTAACATGTAATCATAATGTGAAGTGATTTCATTCTTTTTCTTTTCATTTAAAAACAAAAAAGTGTAAATGTATGACTAAGGTTGTCTCAACTGCCTCAGGACAGCCGCTTATTCAGGATATTTTTATTTCTCCCGAGGCGTCCTGATAAAGCAGCGCCGTCTGTACAAAGAACTGTTGATGGAAATGGTATTTACTGCAGTGATTTTCTAAGAAGGGCATAAACATTCATATCACCATCTTCTCAATGCTGAGCTTCTTCCTCTTCTCCATTGGATCCAAAGTACCCAGAGAAGTCAATCATGTGACGCTCTGATTCACTAAGACAGTAGGATGAACTGTCGTACAAGGTGTATTCGGGATCCAGTGGGAGGCTCCGGCACTTGTCTCTCCTATATTGCGAGGGGCTTAGGGTGGCACTCCTATGGCGATTGTATGTCGCAGAAGAATTAGCTTCCTTCATCTTCCTGGCCATTATGTTTCTGTGACTGGGTGAGGGCCCTCTCCTGTTTCTGTTGGGTTCTACTTTGTCCACTCCTCCAGTCCAGGCCTCAACCTGGCGACCACTTAACAGGTCATGTTTATTGACACCGGCACCAGGCTGACCTGCATGTGGGTAATACGCAGAAGCCTCGGTAGGTGACACATTGCCTCTCCAAGGTGAACATCTATCAGCTCTGGCATCTTCTAGTTGAGATTTAAGCCTAACTTCTCCCCTTTCCAGTGGCTGGTCCACTACCCTAGTCCTGGAGCTGTAGCCAGAAAGCTGCCTGGGTGTAGAGGTGGACATGCTTCTTTCTCTGAAGGGCCTGGACTGTTTGGTTTCATGAAAGCTGGCTGTTCTCCTGAAATTAGGGTTCCTGAGATAACTTCGGTCAACCATTTCCACCCAGTCGTCCTGGTGTTTATGGCTGCTGTGCCGAGCGGTCGCTGGGTGAGAGAAGAGCCCTGGATTCCGCTCAGGAAGAGCGAAGTCTACTTTTGGGCTAACCATTTCCGAATGGAGACTGGAGTGAGGCACCTTAGGTTCCAGAAAGGGAGATTTGATCCGGAACCTGTTCAGGTTGGCCTCCTCTTGACTCTCCTTGTCCATGGGTGCCACTGTGGTGGCATCCAGAACAGTGTCGTTGAGGGGATTCTGGGATACGTGGTACATCTGCGTTGCCTCTTTCAGACCTTTCTTCTTCATCTCCTTCAGCTGTTGATGGGCAAGTCGGTACCCAAAAATAGGGGGCATGACCTTCTGAACGCTTGCTTGGGGGTCACCGCTGATAGCTATGGTCTGTTCTGGAGGAAAGTGCTGGCTCCTTCTGTAGCCTGAGGTCATGTTTATGCCCTCGTCTGCCGAATCTGGGTTCACATCAAGGCTTTCAGAGAAGCTCTCTCTCTGCTGGCTCTCATGGTAGATGTTGACCTCATCTGAGTTCTTCCTGAAGTTTGGGGAATGCACAGAGTTGTGCCTCACTGAGCTACACTTCTGCACCCTGCATAGTTTCCTCCATACCGTGATGAAGATGGTGGTGATAATGATAAACAAACATACAGCAATCCCGGCCACAGTCACAATGTTGCTGGCTTGCGTCTTTTGAGGGTGAAGTGGTGCCAAAGGTGTTGTCTTTATTGCTGTGTTGTTTAAAAAAGAAAGAAATCAACTTACTAACCTAATATGCTACTGTACCTTTGCCATGTACATATCTAGTTTTGCCATTGGGTATTATGGTAAGGCTGTTGTTTAGTTTGTTATCAAAATGCGGTTCAATACACATACTATCATTATTTAAACTATAGCTAGAAGAAAGTGGTGTTGCAGAGCAGAAGGAAGCAATTTTACCTTAATAATCAAGGCTTTAAAACAATGCCATTCTGTTACAGGTAGCAGGATCTATCTGATTACACTTGTATTTTATGTTGCATGCAGGAAACTAATTGGGGGTCAGGCAGCATCCTATTTTTAATAACTTTTATAAACATCCCTGTGGCCTCAATAAAGCTCTCAGATTCATGTCTAAATCTCCTAAGTAAACCTGATACACCAGAGTGTAACCGTTACCCTGTCCCCCCACATGTGGTATTTCTTACATCCACTAGGGGCAGAGTGTAGCAGGAGGGAGGTTATTGGTTACATTCCGGTGCACAAGATGTATTAAGAGGTTAGACATGATTCTAAGAGTTCTACTGAGACCACAGTGGTGCTTTAAATTTTAAATAGTCACCAAGAGGACCAAAACTGTAAATTATATTAAGTGAATCTAAACAGCAAGAAACCCATATTAAGTGGCTCTTAAAGCTTGTATAATCTAATGTGAATTTTCGTAAATATACATGGTAAATCACAGCATAACTATAAAATGATTAGGAGAAGAGTTGGAATGAAACTAATGCTAATAAAATATGTATTTTTTTTTTTTAAAGAACACAAGAAGTCGATGTTTTTTATCCTCAGTGGCCTGTACCTGTGCACTGCTCCAGCGAGCACAGAGAGGTTTCCTTGTAAATTCCAGGACAGTGTGATATCTGTGAGGAGGACCCCCGGCACTCGCGGTACCGCTCCCTCACTCCATCACCACAGCTCACACTGCAGGGGCTCCACTGCAGCCACTGGCTCCAGGTCGCTACAGGGCAAAGGGATATTTATGCAAATTCAATAGTTTTTTGATGAAAGTAACACCAAACTGATCACTTGACAAAATTAGTAACAAACTTAGGGCACTGTGCATAACCTGAGGCCTGTGGGCCGCACTCGACCCTTGAAGCCCAACGTACAGGATGTTTAATTTCAATTTTTGTTAAAAACATAAAAAAATAATAATATCTTCAGACATGCACATATTATAATGCAAATTTGATGTTACTGCATTTTAGATGCTACTAGTGAAGAAAATGAAATGATGGCTCCTTGCGATATTTAAAAGCCATACTTTTCAGGTTGATGGATGTTTGAGTTTTTGTAAAGGAAAATAAATAGAAAACATGTCAAAAAACATTTTCTTGACAAATATTTATATAAAAAAAAATATGCTTTGGAAATTTTAATCTCCCAGAAGCAACCAACATATTTTGTTTCAACCCACAATGTCAACTGTGTTCCTAAATGACCTGGAAGTGCAGCACATAAATGAGTACAAAAGCATTTGGCAATTTTTGTTCACTAATAGATATAAAAATCAAATGCATGCTTACCTGAATGTGCCCATCTTTCATATAGAAAAATGTGAGATCTAATTGATTTACTGGAATAACTGTGTTACACTGAAATGCATTAAACACTAGGGCCCAATTACTTAACAAAACATCCTCAAATGAATTATAAAGTAACAACATGCAAACGAATAACATACTGATGTATTTTAGTGGCTGGTAACTCATTAGTTTAGTGAATGAACATTGATTAGCAGTAACTGCACATAGAATTAAAATACCTTCACTGTGTCAAATACGCTCCCTTGAGAAATAATAAAACATATTAACAGGGAATACAAACCTACGTTCCGCTGTACAACAATGCAGCTCTGCGCCCCACTGGCAGAGTGGCTGGAGTTTAAAACAAATTCAAAACAGTACTTATTTCTCCCAGGGTAAAAGAGTGAGCAGTTGAATTCAGTTTTATTATTTCCTTTAGTTAGAAATTCCTGTGCCACAAGGATGTTTTTATTCCCAGTGGCGCTGGAACTGTCTTGATACATTATGACCTTGCCTTCCGTAGAAGCACATGGAGGGGTGACCAGATATACCACAACAGAAGCCTCACAGCTGAATGTGTGCTGGTTTTCAATATGTAGCCTATACCTAAAAACCTGGGAGAGAAAGAGTCGTCCGGAAGACTTGATCTCCAAATCAGCATGGCGGGACCTCAGGGAAACCTTGATAAAATGTCCCTCTCTGAAAGGGAACACACACGCCAGTTCTACCCACTGGGTTTTCAAAAGCGAAATTTGCTTTCTGATAGCTGCCTTCATTTTATCATCATAGGACCTCCCCATTTGAGTGTATTCCAGGTAGGTGACCTCCAGGTAGATAGCTGATGAATTAATACTGAAGGGACAAAAATATTCTTCAGTACTAGAAATCCCTATCTGAAAGGAGTTCCCAGTTACATTGCTTGTCCTTCTGACATCAATGTTAAATGTAGGCCACTGTACCATCAGTACCTCACTCAACCACAGGGTGTCAGTCTGGCTTAGCTTATCCTCCTCAGGCTGAAGTCTGAATTGAAATTTCCCAGCGTACTGAAAGCAAGAACAGTCAAACTCCATGGTGCCTTCAGACTGGTTCACCGGCACAGGTTTACTGGCCACTGTTTCGTTAGTGAGAAGGTCCACCAGTAAAACTGTCATGCCAGTGGCTGTTTCGTTGATTTCATACTGGAAATTCACAAAGGTGGACTGGTTGCTTAAAGCGACATGTCGTGGTTTCTTTAAAAAGATTTCTGCAAGAGCTGTAACACATAAACAAAGTAAATGAGCGGTTTCATTGCAAATGTTAAAGTCAAATCATATTTAAGTATGGAGTGCGAACTATCAGGTCACTATTCCAGAGTAAATCAGATCTTCTCTCTTGCCCATCATGACTCAAACCGATTTGCTGGGTTCTCTCTCGACTTCATGTCAAAGAAACAGAATCCGCCACCATCAAACAAAAGATGTAATGACAAAAAATAGAAGCACCTGTGGTATGTAGCACTTACTCACTTTTGCATTAATGGGCTGCATCTCACAGGGCTGTTTTTTTTAATGCTAATAACATTCCTGCATGTATTCTCTAATACAGCAAAGCTTTATTTCCTTGTTACAGTCCGCTTCAGTCAAAATGGACAAGACTTCTTTGAAAGTAGATTGGTTGGCAGGTGCTTTTGTATCCAACACTGCACAAGGAATACGGGCTCAAGAGAGGCAGCCTTTCTAGAGAAGAGACCACGACCCAATAACTTACCACAACCACAGAGTATGAGCAGCAGTACTGGTGTGAACCCTAGCCAGGTCTGTTGCATTCCGATTAATGAGATGGAGTATCTCTTCACACCTCATGTCCCTCTTCACTCCAGAATTCAAGGTGCTGTTTAAAACCCCTATTGACGAAACGTGTTTTGTATTAAACATTATGAAAGTAAATTGGTAAAAATGCAATGAAAGGGACTAAGTCCGATTCAACCAACTGCACCTTCATGGCAGTTATGTGAATCTGGTTACATTTTAAATGTGGCTGATGCACCAGAATAACAAATCTGCACATACTTAATAGAAGCCAATTCTCTTTTTACAGAACATTAAAAACAAATCTATGAGTTAAACTGGGATTGAATTGGCAAAGTATTCAGTTCATATTCCCTTGATATTTTTTAAACACAATAGGCTATAGTTTTGATCCATTGCCAATTATATTATTACATTGTTTCTGAACACAAGCAAGAATTTCAATTCTGAATTATTTTCATAAGATTCCCAAGTTTATGTTTCTCTTTTGAACACAAGGTTTTAAGTAGTCCTAATGTGTTTATAGAGTGTTACATTATCACCAATATTTCTGTAAGGAACAGGATATCTTCGGCATAAATTAAACTGCATAGTTTACTTTATTTACTTTATAAAATGCTGTCGAATGTTCCTCAGATTCATTATAAAAATGCAATTTAAACCGCCGCTAATTTCTTTCTTTCTTTCTGAAAATAATAAGCTTCTACAAGGCCATGCACATCTTTTTTTAGAAAAGCTCTACACCCTTTAAACACAAAATATGCAAGTCTTTCATAACGTCAACATTTCTTAAATAACCATGCATCCGAAATGTAGTCAAGATATAAATACAACAGTACAGTACCTGAAGTGTAAAGCAGGACTTGCTGGTGTCGCTCACTAGATTAAACTCACTAGTGTTTTCAGCAATCAAACGACAGCGTTCTCAGAAGATTCATTCTTTTACATGCGATAGCACATTAGAAGTTTTTAAAAAAACGTCTTTGTATTTGTCTCTATCACAGCTGACAAACAACAACGAGTGACACACCTAAAGGTCTCTCGCTGACGAGATTAAATAACTGTATGAGTGCCAACCGCCAACGCAATAGATTTGGCAGATGACGCTCCCTCTACTGGTTACACCAAAGTGAGTCGCTTACCAGGAAAACCGACTCTTCAAGGAAACAGATAAAAAAAATAATTAAAAAAATTAACAAAGTGTAATGTATCATTACAGTCTTGACATATAGGTACAGCATTTGCATCTGCTGTACTCTGCATCGCTGCAGTACATCAAGTGTTTAGGTACTAAACATAAATATTACCTAAGAGATTCAACACATTTTCGCATTAATGTACTTTACACTGTAATGTTTATTTTGATAAAAACGTTTTTGTGTGTCTAAAGTATATCCACTTAACCATAAATATTTGTTTAAATCTTGAACATGTGGTTTTACAATGTATACATGAACTCCATTGCATGGTTGCATTTACAAATTAACTAACTACAGGATGTAAAATGTTATTTATTTTTATTTTTTAATATATCTGACGTTTCATTAAAACATTGAGGTAAGGGTTTTACATAAAATGAGTAACAGCTGCCTCCTGAAGCACAGACTTTAGTGCAAATGGCCTGTTCTTCACTGGACAAATTAAAGTTGCATGGCCACAGACCTGATACACTGAGGAAGAGAGGTGCTAGTATGAGTCTGTACCTCAGCAGCAACCTGCAGTTAACCGTCTTTTAGGTCACCTTTAGCAGGATTGTCTAAAATCTGGTAAAAACATCTGCTAGAAACCCTGATTTTGATTCGCAGCTTGTGGACAGATATTATCATGTTACTAAGCTAGGACTTCATAAGGAGCTCCAGAAAAGGCCCAGCTACTGTACATGGTATAGCAACAAATATCCTAGAAGTTTGGGATCCATTGATGAACTGCACAGGAGCATGGCAGTAGTTTATCCTTCCCCTACTATTAGGCTACAGCCACACTTTCTGTAATTACATCTGTTTTGTTATTCTCCTTTAACTTTGTTAGTAAATTAAATATTAACACTGTTACATGTACCCCCTGCCACAGATGCAAAACTAGAGCCATCAGTATTCTAAACTTCATCCACTGTATGTGCATGTACAAATATAGGAGTGACATACAGCTGGACTGAAAGGTAGATGGGAAGACAGGTTCCGGCGTAAATGCAAAGCTTCGATACTCTCATGGTAAAGACTACATAACACAATTTGATATGTGGTTCCCTATTTAGGAATATCAAGGTACATGTAATGAGGAAGGGGTCTGAATGAGCAAAGCAGGTTATGTATGAAAGCGGTAATCTTCTGCAGTATGGGAGAGAGACCTATGAATCAAACCGAACAATGCTACAAAGTAGCTACACTATGTACAGTTCTATAGGCTTTGCTTGTTTTTTGAAAAGCCAATAGAGATCACTATATATAGCACGGGTACCTGTCTGTGTGCTGTGTGTTCAAGCAGCAGCTACCTGCATATTTAACCAGAGAGGATGTCAAAGAAGCAAGGCTGGCACACAGGCTACACTGTATGTGACTGCATCTGAATTCACCCATTACACTTCTGGTGTGTGCAGTATGATTTAAGAGAACTGTCCTAGAAAGAGTTTGTGAATACAAGCTTACCAGTTTAGTTCACAATATCTAGAAAAGGTAAGTTACTTCAGGTGTGTGTGAATCTAGAAGTAATTTGCAGTACCAAATCAACATTCCTCAGCACTAACGTAATTGTTACTATTGACCTTCACATGTTTGAAAGGCATTGACATTTGAGGTGCCTCCAGGTCACAAAGGTGTATTTACTTTGACAGATTGTAGTAAGATGATGCAAAGGTGTTCTTCATCCATGGTATTTGAAGCTTTTTTTTTTTTTTTTTTTTTTTTTTTTTTTAACTGTAGGTAGTCCTGTAGTTTATGTATACAGAAAACAGTATTGAAAATGAAAGAGTCCTTCTGCTCTGAGTCAGAACAAGTTTGGGTAAAACCTCAAGCCCTCCACTGAATCATCTCTGCAAAGGTGACCCATTTTCTCAGCAAGAAGCAGCCTAAAGACAGAAATACAAAAATAAATAAAATGCCCTATTATACATTTCTATTACTAAATAATAAATAACACAATTTAACCGAATGCTTATTACAAGACCAACTAAGCACCCGAGCCCATATTTGTCAACACTTTTCACACCAGGCTGGGAGTACTGTTTAGTAAAACATATCAAAATGTTACAAACCTAGTAATAAACAATATAGCTGGAAATCACATGCTTAAATTAACCCGTTGTAGCTTTTGTGAATATAATAATAATAAATAATAATAACCTTTCTTTTGATAAAAGAACAGAAAGCCCCAGAAGTTTTGCAAACTCTTCTGACGTAAGAGATCCTTTTTCTGACACCTGAAAATACAATGTGGAGATTGAATGAATATCATAGATTTAGCTTCATCTTTCTGTCTTCTCTTACAATCACATGTTCATCATAGGAGTGTTTGAGACTGGAGAAACTGCTGCCTGCCCCACAATCCAGTATCTAAACATGCTGGCTTTTTTCAGGTACAAATGGAGAAAAGAGGTTTAAAGTACAAAATACAATCATACAGTGTTACTACTTAAATATTAATAAAATAAGGCTTACATTGTCTACAGCAGAAGCAATAATTTCTTCTTCGCTGTGTGACTGTAGCTGAATCACCATAACTCCGCTGTCAAAGATACGTAACCTACAGACAGGATGTATGGATTATAAAAAATAGGAATTAAGTGTGCACCATTAATATAATTATACACATTTCCTATATATTATTTATATACTACTTGTTTCGGTATATACAGTGGCTTGCGAAAGTACTGACCCCCCTTGGCATTTTTCCTATTTTATTGCCTTACAACCTGGAATTAAAATGGATTTTTTGGGGGTTTGTATCATTTGATTTACACAACATGCCTACCACTTTGAAGATGCAAAATATTTTTTATTGTGAAACAAACAAGAAATAAGACAAAAAAACAGAAAACTTGAGCGTGCATAAGTATTCACCCCCCAAAGTCAATACTTTGTAGAGCCACCTTTTGCGGCGATTACAGCTGGAAGTCTCTTGGGGTATGTATCTATAAGCTTGGCACATCTAGTCACTGGGATTTTTGCCCATTCTTCAAGGCAAAACTACTCCAGCTCCTTCAAGTTGGATGGGTTCCGCTGGTGTACAGCAATCTTTAAGTCATACCACAGATTCTCAATTGGATTGAGGTCTGGGCTTTGACTAGGCCATTCCAAGACATTTAAATGTTTCCCCTTAAACCACTCGAGTGTTGCTTTAGCAGTATGCTTAGGGTCATTGTCCTGCTGGAAGGTGAACCTCCATCCCAGTCTCAAATCTCTGGAAGACTGAAACACGTTTCCCTCAAGAATTTCCCTGTATTTAGCGCCATCCATCATTCCTTCAATTCTGACCAGTTTCCCAATCTCTGCCAATGAAAAACATCCCCACAGCATGATGCTGCCACCACCATGCTTCACTGTGGGGATGGTGTTCTCGGGGTGATGAGAGGTGTTGGGTTTGCGCCAGACATAGCGTTTTCCTTGATGGCCAAAAAGCTCAATTTTAGTCTCATCTGACCAGAGTACCTTCTTCCATATGTTTGGGGAGTCTCCCACATGCCTTTTGGCAAACACCAAACATGTTTGCTTATTTTTTTTCTTTAAGTAATGGCTTTTTTCTGGCCACTCTTCCGTAAAGCCCAGCTCTGTGGAGTGTACAGCTTAAAGTGGTCCTATGGACAGATACTCCAATTTCCGCTGTGGAGCTTTGCAGCTCCTTCAGGGTTATCTTTGGTCTCTTTCTTGCCTCTCTGATTAATGCCCTCCTTGCCTGGTCCGTGAGTTTTGGCGGGTGGCCCTCTCTTGCCAGGTTTGTTGTGGTGCCATATTCTTTCCATTTTTTAATAATGGCTTTAATGGTGCTCCGTGGGATGTTCAAAGTTTCGGATATTTTTTTATAACCCAACCCTGATCTGTACTTCTCCACAACTTTGTCCCTGACCTGTTTGGAGAGCTCCTTGGTCTTCATGGTGCCGCTTGCTTAGTGGTGTTGCAGACTCTGGGGCCTTTCAGAACAGGTGTATATATACTGAGATCATGTGACAGATCATGTGACACTTAGATTGCACATAGGTGGACTTTGTTTAACTAATTATGAGACTTCTGAAGGTAACTGGTTGCACCAGATCTTATTTAGAGGCTTAATAGCAAAAGGGGTGAATACATATGCACGCACCACTTTTCCGTTATTTATTTTTTAGAATTTTTTTAAACAAGTTATTTTTTTCATTTCACTTCACCAATTTGGACTATTTTGTGCATGTCCATTACATGAAATCCAAATAAAAATCTATTTTAATTCCAGGTTGTAAGGCAACAAAATAGGAAAAATGCCAAGGGGGGGTCAATAGTTGCGCAAGCCATTGTACCTTAGAAAAAAGCCTGTACTTGTATGTGTACAAAAAAATGCCACATTTGGGTCTTCAGTGGCTCTCCTAGTAAAAAAAAAAAAAATTACTCTAATCTATGACGAGCAAGTGGACACATCATGCAAATGTAAGAGGCCAGTGTTAAAACAAAAAAAAGTAACTGTAGTTTAGGGCTACTGTTCTTTAACTGCTAACTAGATAGTGTGGACTGCTAAAACTGTGTAGTGAGACTGACTCGTGCTTGAATTCTACTTCAAATTGATATTTTTATCATTATTGATTTTTTTTTTTTTTTTTTTTTCCCTCTATTTCTACATTGGTTTAAAGCATTTATTTACACTTCAAATATGAAATGGGACAGTTCGGTCCCTGGATATGATCCACTTTTAAACTACATTGCACTACAAGTACAGTACACACACACACACATATATATATAGGTCTTAAAAGAACATTTAAAACACATGCTGTACTTTGAATGTGTTTGTGTCAAGCTCTGAAGCATTCCAAACTGGATATATGGATGTATCTGAGATAGAGCTCAGTTCTGGGATATGCATGTGGCTCTAAAGTTGCAAAATTGATACAAGCAGGTTAAAATAAGGAATTGTGGTCGGTATCCTTGTAGGGTAGAACACAAGCATGCTTTACAAAGTTTTGTGAGGCTGGGTGTCCATTTTCGTTCAAAATGTGTCAATGATCATTTTTTGGCATAAAGCTTGCTCTATGTGAGTGAAACAAAGCAGCATTTTCATCAAAACAGGATGAAGGAAGGGAAGACATCTGGAAATCCCTCCAGCAGTGTAGTGCAGCAATGCCACCCAATTACCTTCAACTATTACAGGAGTACAATTACTCACCTTAACGGCAGTTTAAGTGCTTCAAACATTTTGCAGGCATTTACAAGATCCTCTGGAGAAAGTAACTAAGGACAAAGATGAAAAATGTGGGCAGAGATCAATTACCTCTGGCATCAAGGCATATGAACAAAGACAATTTTAGGAACAGGAAAAGGCTGCTAGGCCCAACAAATTTACTGCCCTTGATTGATTTCCTTATCACAACAACATTCCCCCATCCTCTTCCTCAAGGAACACATCTATCTGTAACTTGAACCCTTTTAAATGAGTTGCTTCAACTGCCAGGACTTTCCTAACAACCAACAGCATCTTAACATAAAGATGTCAGCCCAGAATGGGTACGTATCCTCTTAACTATAACTACACAGCAACATTAGCATGAGCGAACATCTGTGTAATATGGAAAGCTTTCAGTATTGTCAGTGCACATGCACTCACTTTGCTCCTGACAGTGTGCCTCATGTAATTTACTGGTTTTCAATGATCAAAAAATACACAAGCACTTCTACCAGCATATTTACACCCTGTAGGTAAAAACATACAAAACAAATGTACACCCAGCTGGTTTCCACCAAACAGCCAGATAAATATGGTCCTCCCACCAATTTGGAATTATGCCATCAAGTGCTTCTAGCTAAATTCAGATGCTTATTCCTGCACCAAATGGTATCAGAGTCACAACTAAATATTTAAGTCACTCTTGACCTCCTCTAATTCAAAGTAGAAAATTGGTAAGTCCCCCAGCACTCACAATTTTGTGTACCGGCAGAGTGCTTATTTTAGATTTGTATCAATTCCCACCCCACAACCTTATTTCATAGATAAACTGAACTCTTGCAGGTATGACAAACTGAACTCTATGGCTCCATAGAAGTCCCAGGTCCCAAACATAGACGCACTGGACTCTATGGTGTTACTATAGTATTCAAATGTGTGTGTTCCCCATGGTGGTTTCTGCTTACTAACTACTCCTGCAAGAATTGCTTCTGAAAAGACTCCTCAAGGCTGTTTTTTGGGGGAAGTTGGGGAAGCATAGCATTGTACATTTTAAATTAAATACAGAGTAAAAAAATAGTAAATTAATAGACTAAAAAACCATGAGGCCTCATATTATAATACATTTGTGAACCTTGATTCATAATGTGCTTTTTAAAACCCTTTGTGTTTTCTTACCTCCATTCCACGAGCCCGGTTGACAAGACAATACACTTCTGTCAATGCCATCATGCCTCCTTGTTCCTAAAACGTATTTAACTTGATCAGTAGGTTGGATAAAAATATTGGTCTGATCAATAGTATGGCTTGTTCAAAATACTTTTAGCAGTTGTCACAGTTTTAAAAACAATCAATCCATATTATACAAGGTTCTATCCTCTTTAAATGCTCTGGTGGTTCTGCTACAGTTGCCACAATCCACTAGGCTGACCAAATGTGCAAAGAAGCACGTAGACACACACTGTAACTGTAGCTTAAAAGCATGATCCACAGTTGACATTTTCCATGTAACGTTCCACAAGGATTGCCTAGCTGATATCTAAGCAATACAGTCCATCTTAAAACAAGAAGCTACATACTGTAATCTTCATGTTAAAATAAATAAAATCACATCAGTTAATGAATATTTTAGAATTTATTTACAAGTTCATTCTTTTTAGGCCAAATGTGCTTGCTTTTGATAAATAAGAGTTCAGAGTAAATTGTAGTGCTTGTAAAGATGACTGTTGGGTTGTATCATACTATTAGTATATCTTTGTAATATTTTCATTGAGAAATACCCTTTTTCTTTTGCATCTCTGCTTGGAATTATTATGAATGCAGTGTTAAAAGAACGGGGTCCTTGCCTCCAGTGGTGCCAGCATTATCTCGCCAAGCTGTTTGGCTAACTGCATGTGGTAATGTGTTCCAGACCCATGGGTTTCCCTTGTGACTGGATTTGCTATGCCCATACTCAAGAGGTAGGACTTGAATCGGATAGTCTGAGGGAAATAAAACATTTGAAATACAGTGATGCTCATTAGACTGACAGTCATCCTGTGATTTAAATTAACAAATACATTATTTAGCTGTCTGAATGATCTGTTGTTACGAGTTAGCAAATACATTATCAACTTGAATTTTTCACAACTTGGTACAATTTTCCAAGGAGGACAGAGGGGCTCATGTTTAATAGCAGTTCTGAAGAACTTTCTGATATAAATAAGTCAGACATGAGCCCTTTACTTATGGTCCTTCGATTGGATTGACAAGGCAGATAGTAAAATACGACTGACATCTTGTGTGCGCTCAGTCAGGCACAGAAATGCAACTGAAATGATGAATGGATGATAGTTTAAGAGTCCTTACTTTAAGTGGCAAAGCCTGGTTGAACAACTAAAATTAAGCTTCAATGAAGAACCGTAGTTCTTCAATAACATTTGTTATGAGTAAGTATGAGAATTGTCTTCTGTTTACCACTAAAGGTGCTATATATACCACTATATAAGTAACACACAGCTCAAGTTTTGGTATTGTTATGTTACATCATTAAAGTTTAAAAATGAAACCCTAAAGAAATGGACAAATCCATTACAAGATGACAATCTGTATGTTATATAGAGGGTGATTTTTAAGTCTACTTGGTGCTGCTGCTGTGAAAAAAACTACAGTATTTACAGCACTGAAATGCAACAAGTTTTTAGGAATAGCAGCACGGATTGTATAATGTGCTATAGTTTTCATATCTGCCAAGAATTACCTCATCTTCTGTGATGTCACCTTGCTTATCCTTGATTTTGCTAGCTATAGACCGGGATAATTCCACCATTTCCTTTGCCTGAGAAATAAATGGCTCAGTGTTAATAAGCTGAACTCTTGACCTTGATTATACAGAAACAAAATGCATGACCGATAAAATGTATAATTTTTTACCTTTTCCATAAGCTTGCTGAGATCTTCAAATGCCTGAGGGAAAGATAACACATCATATATTAAAATGAAACACTGCATATCTACCAATGAAAATAGAACAAAAAAAAAATGATTACATATTTCTATCTGGCTGTCTGGAGATTAAACTAATATTATACAATATGTCTGATATTGTTTGAACACACCTTGAATGCGTATAATAGCATGCAAAGGCACAGTTATGCAGCTGAAAACTGACACAACAAACTGTGTCAGGGAACAATTGTAAGGGGCAATAACAAAGGTTTTACATATTTTTCATACACCTCACAAATATCATTCCCTAACTAGAGTTAATGTTTGATTTTGCAGACATTCTTGCTTTGACTCCTGTGAATACCACTATTCTGCCACAACATTATAAGTTCACTTCACTTCAGAGAGAGCTCCATGTAGCAAGAGGTCCTTACACCTGCAACATGTTAAACGGTCACAGTAAAAATGAAGTCTTGAAAAGAAAATTATTTATAGCAAAATGAAAAGGGGCATGTGAAGCAGCTGATGCCTTTAGGTCTGTTCAACTTTGAATGTTTGGGTTATTACACATTTAAAGAAGCACAGCACATTATTAAGGAACCGTCATCTAGGTGTAGAAATATAATAGTGCATTAAAAACCCAGGAAAGATTGACAGAACAGCAGAACCTAAAGATATTATCATCAGGCAAGGCAGCTATACTCCTCTCTGTAGCACTCATGTATGTTTCCACATAACCTGTAAGGTTATGGAAAGTTCCAGATATATTGATATGAAATGAGCCTCTTAGCGTGTTTCTATTATTTCAACTCCATCCCTTCATGCAGGGTGACCCTGGGAACAAAAGGCGAACGCACACACCTAACAGGAACTTCCTCAGATAAACAAAAGCTGAAACACTGGATTCTTATCAGCAACAAACAGCCAACGCAGGAAGCCTTTGTTAAACTGGAGGGGCACCATAAAAGGGTATCTTTGGTTTATTAAATCAAAAATGAATGGGAAAAATGATAAACTCTAATCTCTCGTACCAAGCTGTCATATAAATAGACCATATTTTGACACAATTGGTAGTTTCCATTTTCCTAAAGTGTAATTAAACAAAGGACCACGTCTCTTTGAAAAGTCATTCTTTCCATTTGGTAGGACTATGTATATATGCAAAACAATTGTACCATTTTAATTTAACAGCTTCCCTTTAAATGTCTTTCAATTAGTTTCACATATCAATAACGAGTATTACTGTAATCTGTCCATTAAGTAGAATTGAACTGAAATCATTAACGAAGAGTGTTTTTTTTGTTGTTTTTTTTCTGTTCATGCCAGTTTTGTATCAGATATTCATTGAAAACTTAATTACATTTTGATGGAGAAGTTCACAACATATAGGCTAGGACTGGCCAGCCAAATCAGGTATTAGTAATGTGAAAAATTCACAGAATTATAACACTCAATACCTCCTGCTAAGGGACGTTAACATTTAGTTTTATGACAAAAAGTACACAGTTGTGAGCAGATTGTAACAATGTGAGCAGATTGGCACCTCTAGAACATCCCTGTGAACAACAATATACAATATGCAGACTGATAGTTAATATTACTTCATATAAACGTTTTTACTAGCGTTTGAAGAAAATCTATTCAACAATTTTGTAGCACTTCTTCATAGAGTCAAGGATAATAACTGACTGCAGTTTCCTTTCAGTAGTTTTGGAGATATTGTTGTCAGGCTCCAAAGATGTTATACCTTCAATATCTATGAAACAAACACTCCCAGAGTTATAGCAATTCACTGTGCATCTATATAAGCATGCCCTCCTGGGGCACTTACCGTCTTTAATTACTATTGGTTATCAAAGTATATGTATTTTGGTTTTACAAAAATAAGAAGGTAAATAAAGTAACAGCTTCAGAGAATGATGTTAGTTTTTGTTCTAGTTTTCTAAAATGAACAGATGTATTTTACATTTTAAAAATGTTCTCATTTGTGTCTGTTGGGTGGGAATTGCTCCAGGATGGAGGAGGAAGCTTGCTGCAGCAGCCCAGGCAGAGGGCTGGCCTCAAGGGCATAGAGCCTCGTACCTCTGAAATGTTTTTGTCCATCTCTTTTCGCTTTTCCTCCAGTTTCCTCTCGATACCCACAATTCCAACTGCCCGCGTTCGTCCTGCCTGCAGCCAAGTCACGAATGAGGAAGGAAGTATGAACAATTTCACATCTTTTTACGGGTCATGCATTATAAGAGACAAAAAAACATGGCTCCTTTTCTGTTTGTAACGGATGCTGAGAATGTTGCCTTGTTCTGTATTGAATGCTATTAAAAAAAAGATAAACCCAATATTATTCTACATTTTATATTGTAAATACTGTTTAGAACTAACAAGCTTTTTATGTCAGGAACCTGTTATCTATGTTTTAATATATATATTATATATATATATATATATATATATATATATATATAATGTAAATTATGTAAATTCAATCATGAAATTTGCTTCAGAAAAGTGTTCCGGAAGACCTTTCAATCATTCTATCTGATAGTACAGTATCAATAGTGTTGAACAGTGCCACACACTGGTCACACTAAAACACTGTATCCTCCTTCTCAGCAGCTGAGTTTACATGCAATGTACAAACGTTACACGTTCAGTTAGCAATAATTTAATCTATTTATTCACAACTTTTAAAACTATAGTGCAGCTGGCAAACATTTGACAACTTTTTTTCCAAATTGTATTTTCATCATCATTTGTTTTCTTTAAAGGGTAGGATAGACCTGATTATAGATCTAGTTCATGCAACCTTAATTATCTGGTAACTGGAGCAAAAATATGACTGTCATACTGATTGCTTTTGCTTTTGTAAAGGAATGCCTTATATTAAAAAAAAAAAAAAAAAAAAAAAAAAAAAAAAAAAAAACACATTAGCACACTGCAAATTCAGTCTCTCCATATATGTTCTCCATCAATAATGATATCTTTCATCAGCACTATCAACATGCTAATAAAAAAAAAAAGATTTTTGAAAGCCTTGGTTATGACTTATTCAAGTTTTAGTTTAATAACCACGAAATGGAAACATTCAAAGTGGTCTCCATTGGCAGACTATGATATTTCCAGTATGGCGACTTAGCATGGGCAAGTCTGTGGAGACTTTCAATACACAGACTGTACTTCCGAACAAGCTTGTGCTCTTGAGGACATTTCATTAAAAGAGAGTTTGTCTTAAAAGACAGACATTTAATGATGAGCTAATCTATTCATTTAGATGCTTTTACTGTAAATTTATGCTTGATTTTCTTTGATCAATTCTTATAAAGCTTTCTTACCTGTGAAGTGGTGCTTGAATTAATAGGCGGAGACACTGGCATACGCTCCCATCTCTTCTGAGTCATCTCTTCTGATAATCGCCTAGAAAACTAATTGCAAACAGCCAAATGGAGCTTACATCAGCACAAACAAGATACAATCCCTATATCTGAAAGGACTAACAAATCATTAAAACAGCAGGTCAAAAGTTTTGAAATTCACCACGCGATTAATACTGTTATATTTATTATAAATATATCCTCACATTTAGCATGGCTATCTAATCAAATAAAACATCACTGATTTAGAAATGCAATCACACTGCCCAGCCTTATTCACTTCAGATTTACAGTCCAGTTTTACAGTTCAGCCATTATAGTTGTGTTTTACATCTGCAACAGGATACTCTCTTGGCCTTGGAACTCTTCTGGCACATATTCATTTTCAAAGAGATACTATGTTTAGCTTTATGTTTTTTTTACCTCAATCTGTCCATGTTCTTTGAAAGACAGTTTTATGTAAGAGTATTTGCTGGTTTGGTATGGTCCAGGTTCTTTGTTGGAAGGCGCTGGGTGAAGATGAACCACTATCTTAGCACTGAGTAGAAAAAAAAAAAAAAGTGACAGAGATATCATAATTTGAGATTTTTATGAAGCCAACTTTCAAACCGTACAAAGGACAAAACCTACAATTCTTTGCCTGTTTTAGGTTGATTCAATTTAAGGAAATATGAAACTGTAAAAAGTACCAATATATGATGGCAATGGAGACTTCTGTATTGCCAAGTGAGAATGCCTCAAACTTCATGTCATGAGGAAGCAGTACAGGACGAAACTGCGTCAGTGAGGAAAGCTGAGGAGTTCACCCATCAATGCAAGTTCATCCCAACCTTGCTCAACTGCATTGACATTGAAGGGTTATGATGGCCAAGGTAGAATACTGAAGTCTACATAATTTCAACAATCAGCAACAATGTTTAAGTACACACAAAAGATTATTCACACAAAAAAAGGAGCTAGAGGAGACTAACAAGCTGAGACTAACAAGCTGAGGCTAACCGCTTGTTTGTGATTGCTTACCTCTTCCCTATCCCTCCTGCCTGCTCCTCAAATAATACAATCTGTGACAGTGGCATGGCTATACAACAGTCCTGAAACAAACAGAAAGAGCACACATTGATTTTGATCAGTAATGAAAAATCATGGATTTCAGCAATAAAGCAAATAGTCCAAGTACTACTGCAAACAATCTACCGGTACATTTCTTGCTTTACAAAAAATACAAACACAACAAACAGTTTTACTACAAGTTTTAATTTAATATGCAAGTCTGGCACACAATACTGGCAGAGATCTCTAATGTTTATCTTTTGTACAAAAAAAAACACATGTATGAGGCCACAAATACGAAAGTATAGGATGTTTATGACCACCTCTACCAAGACCTGTTAACCAGTTAAGCTAAAGCAATCAATTTCATATCAACTTACATGATTTTTGTGGTCCCTCCAGAGCAATCTGTGTGTGCTTAGAAGCAGAGTCCCCAGATCCATTTTCCCCTAATCAACAAACAAAAAACACATACAAGCCCTTCACGTGATCTATCTGTAGTTGCGGTACATATTGTACTGTAATCACAACGAGCTTTAATTAACATTAAACCAGTAAAACAAACACCGAAACAGGCATACTTACGGAGGCTGAGAATACATCTGCACGACAGTGCAGTCAGCGGCGTATGATTCATTACTCACTGGGGAAAATTTCTCACTATAATTGATCATTTAGTTGACATGTACTAACAACCAACAAGCGACACAAATGCATGTATAATACTTGCCACAAAAATGAATGCATTTGAATTTATCTAAAACGTTTTTACGAACTTTCTTTCATAGGCCTGAATCCTGGGATTCGCCTTGAATGGCATGCCCTAGTATCTTTCTTCCAAACAAGTTGTGTTTAGTTCATTTTACCTTCTCCTCTCCATCATAGAGTATGACGCCTCTCTGCTGGATCACCAGAGTTTCGTTAATTTCCAGCAAACCACTGGACCACACGAACCGATCCATTTCTCAGTCTTATGTTACTGATTTTACATCAGCAAACCAGCCCTACACTTCCTCGTTTGTTGACATACCAATGACACAGCCAGACAAAAATGAACCCAGTGCTTGGAGCGCCCCCTTGTGTCTCTCATAATATTATTAAACAGGAACGCAAAAACAGTACAGTACTGCAATTACTTACTGTATTTAACCGTCATTCATTGTACTGTCCCAAAGTTTCAGGAAAAACAAAAATAGAGCAGTTATAAATGGAAAGGGACTCCCCTTGTCTAAAAAAGAAAGGCTATTAAAATCACTTTTGCTGCATTATTTGCTTGTGAAAGCGTTTAATTCTATGCAATGTCGTATTTTGCTTTCAGTAATATCCTGATATGCATTATGCCATAATATAACGGATTTAACTTATTTTAAGCGTTTGAATAACTGTATTTAATGTTGCTGTTGATAGCAGAAACGAATGGGATTTGAAGTACAGTGTTTTTATTATGGTTTAAAATTCAAACTGTAATTTTGGTCAGTCCTCTTTTTATTGGGACACGCCTGAAAAACCTCCAAGCTTTTTCATTGGTCAGTTTGATTTGTTTGGAAACGGGCATAGCCAATCAACGGCTAAGCAGTGTGATCGGAGCGAAAATCAAACGCAGAACGTTGTTGGTTCAGGGTGGAGAAATAAAGCTGTGTGTAACTTGGGAATTAGCAGTATCGGAATTAATATTTCAGCATTGCACCTGCTAACCAGCTAAAAACGGAGACGACAGTCAAAGGTATGGTTAATTTAGATGACTGTTTGAAATTATTACTAGTAAACTCAACTATTGAATCGTGTATTTCTGTGGCGGCGGATTGGGTTTACAGAGAAACCTGAGAGGGGTCGTGTTTTACAGTTTAAAATAAAGTGCACTGCCACAAAATATGCTTGTGATTGATGTGAATATACAGTATTGGTAAATTGATCTACGGTAAGTAACATTTTTTTGCTTGTTTTTTTTTAAATAAGTATGAATAGTGTTTAATGGTTATATGGTGTCCTGCCGAAATTCGAATACAGTTACGAGTTAACACGTGATGAACATACAAGACGTTGTTCCATTCCTGTCATGATGTAATAGCCACATGAATAAACACATTTCGAGGCTTTATTATAGCACATGGATCAATGACAATTTTAATGGAACAGTAGAAAAGACACTGCGGCGTTTTGATCACGTAATTCTTGACCAAACTGAAACTGTATAACACACCTGTTCATATGTTCAGTTGGTGTTCACTTTAGCAATTTACCGCAGGATACTCTCTATTATTTAGCATTATGTTAAGTTTTTGTGCATTGGTCTACAAATAACACGTGAACCTTAATTTTTTTCAGATAAAAATCTTCAAAAGATGGAGTCACAATTAAAGAACACAAACCCAAGGTGAGTGTTATAACTATTTTAGGTATCATATTTTAACGATTTAATTTTCCATTTTTTTGTTGTTTAATATATATATATATATATATATATTATATATATATATATATATATATATATATATATATATATATATATATAGATATATATATATATATATAGATATACATACATATATGTTTGTGGTTTGTGTGTGTGTGTGTGTATGTATATATATATATATATATATATATATATATATATATATATATATATATATATATATATATATATATATATATATATATATATATATAATTCCTTCGGTTTCAAAATCTTGTAATGATTATGGCTTTACAAAGCAATGCGTAAGCGTAGCATGGATCTCTTCTCAATGTTCAAATTCAGATGAAGATACTGTATTTTTTTTTCCTGTTTATAGGATGAAGGAGCACATCCAGCGAGACCACACCGCTAATAGACTACCTAATACTAAAGCGGTATGTTTCTTTGAATCCCTTTAACGCATTTTTGTTCTGTCATTTTGTATGTTAGCGTATAGATTTAAAATGAATCTGGTGTTTTAAATAAGGGTCTTCATTCACAAACATTGGATGCTGATGGTGAAGACAGCTGGTCTTTTGCAGTTGCATTCACTTACCTCCCCAGCACTGGCCTTAGCTCAGTCATAGACATAATAATAATCTATGCATTATACAGAACCTTCCCACCACATAGGCTAAGGTTTGTACTGTGTGTGTGTGTGTGTGTGTGTGTGTGTGTGTGTAACCATTCATTATAAAAGGTATGTTTTCATTACTGTTAGGTCAATAAAGAAAATACCAGACCAGAAAAGCAATGGAACAGACCTACCGTTAAGGAACCCCCAAAACAAAAAGCGGTAAAATTGGAGCCCATGCAGTCTTCCAACCATGCAGTTAACAAAGAAGCGCCTGTGAAGAAGGAAGGTGGAGATTCACATAGGCAGGTGGATGAAGGAAATCAAGTGGGAAACACAGCGTTCAAAAATCCTGCTGAAATGAGGAGACGTACAACCCTGAGCTACTCTTTCCTGTCTCATAGAAACAATCAGCAGAAGCAGCTCATTGAGGGGAAGAGTGCCAACCCAAAGCCCGCTGTGCCCTGTGCCTCCAAACCAGTCTTGGGTGCCTACAGAGGCAAGGTTGTCCAATCAAAAGTCAGCTCTTTTAGGAAGCCAGCAACTACTGGTGAAGAGAAGACTCAACCTGAAGTGAAGGCTGTTGCCTCTAAACCAATTGCACAGAAAACGAATGCAGCGAGCAATGGGAAAGCTTCAGTGCAGAAGCCAGGGATTGATGCCCCAACAACCTCTGCCCAGGCAGCCAAGTCGACTGCTACAAACGTGCAAAAAGGGCAAATCGCAAAACTGCCCTTAGGAGGAAATGTTTTCCAACAGAAGGAGCCTAAAGCAACCAACATTTTGGCTGTTAGCAGGCCGGTTAGCAGTAGCACCGCAGGTCCCGCGCCACAGCCAAGGTTGCCAGTGACGATGAAGAAAAATGACTCTCTGCCAAAAGAGAACCCCAAGACCTCTGAGGCCTCAAGTCAAAATAGAGGAAAGCCATCGAACACTGTCCTAAGCAGTAAATACAAGATCAAAAAAGAAACCGCAGAAGAGCGCAGGTAAGCATTGATAGTTGATTTGAGAAAACGTCAGTGGTACTTTAAATGTATTTAAAGTAATTGCAGCTAACAAAATAGTTCCATGTAGTGTCTCTGATAACAATCTATAGGTCTCAAATGTGCAATTTTGAAAAACACACTTTAGCAAACGTGTGCATTTTAAAACATGATATTTGATTATACTGTAAGTTAAAGAAAACTTTACAAGCCATGCTTTTAGTCTGCCTTGTACTTACTGGGTCATTTCATCTGGAGAGTGACACTATCCCCACCCCGGCTTCTTTCCTGTTTCCTGTAAATAACCAATCGTCTGCTTCCTCGATTGACTGAAATGCTTTGACCCAGAAGACGCTGATGAAATGACCGAGTGCAAGTGCAAACAGATAACACAAGAATAAGGGATGGAAAATCTTGTTTTAAAATTAAAATACAAGTGTGCTGTAACATGTTTATTTTAAAACTGCTCGTTTGAGACTAATCTAGCTGAAAGTGTGAAATGGCTGAGATTTCTGGAATTGTTTTGTTAGTTACTATTGCTCTAAAAATGCATGTTTTTTTTTTTTTATTACTACTGTCTTGATTGGATTCATGAAAATCAAATTTTATTTAACTCGTTCAAATCCATGTCAACAGGAGTTTGTAATTGAAAACAATTTGTATATTAAAGTGTTTTACTATTGTGCTACTGCTTGAATTCGCACAGCTTGATTTTATTTATGTATTTAATGGCAGGTTTTTCTTTTTTGTGAATAAATATATTACGAGTGAGCGTGAAAACTACTGCTAACCTTCTTGAGTAACCGTTGTTTCTAGATTAAGGCTGGCTGAGTGGTTGGCTACAAAAGGCAAAACTCTGAAGAGACCATCCATGGTACTGCAGGCGGGTGCCACCCTGAAGCAGGCTCCCAAAAAAGAACCAATAACTTCATTAAATACAACTATGGAGATGGACGATAACGATGAACAGGATCTGCCTGTTTTAGCTGAGGAAACTAATGAGGTAAGAACTCCCAGGTGTATATATTAAAAATGAAAGGGCAGAGTACTGCGCTGTACATTTAACTAAGCTGGCACACACATAGTGCAGAAACTGCAATTCAATTTCAAAGTCATACAGCTTGAATAACTTCAAATAATTAAAATTTGTCACAGACGGCCAGAGTGGGTGATGTCAGACCAGAGTCAGGAAATAAGCAACAGAGAGAATTAGAGTTTGGTGGAGCTGAGCGAATGCTTTCGCTCAGCATTTAATAAATAAACAGAGCAGAAAATAAAAAGGTTGTAACAAACACAAATACAAGGACACTGCACATTTGCCAAAACAAAAAAGAGATAAACAAAACGGACTAACACTACACAAGACACGGTGAGCAGATATTTTAAATACGATTACAATTACCTCCGTCTCCAATCCCGTTCTCCACTCACCGAACAACCTCGAGTGAGTGAAAACATGCTGCTTTTATGCAGCTGTACCGAGACTCGATTGCTAGTCAATCATTCAATTGGAGTCATGGTACAACTGCACGTGAATTAATAAAGTGCAATTCCCCGTGCTCACATTTTACTTGCACGTGAAGTGCTGTGCAATCCTCGTGCCTAAATACAAATACACATTTTAAACACTCGTGTTACACAGAACCGTTTATATCCCGTGTACCAGTGACTTTACACCAACATTTAACACACCACACGCAACATATAACAGAAAATACACACAGGGGCGGGCACTTTGTCACAATTACATCCATTACCCCCTTAGTGTGCAATTTGGAACTTGCTAGATACAGTTTGATATACAGCTTTGTGAGTTGGACGAAGACTAATTCTGTCACCATTTGTTTCCCGTTTTTTCAGCCACTTGACGAGTTATGTTGTGCACTAGCAGATATGTTGACTACTTCAAAATCCAATACTGGTGAGTGAAAACCAAGCCTTCTACTTTTAGACTGTATTTGACTGCTGCTAGTGCCCACAGGTTTGAGCAGATACATGGTCCCAATGGTTATATACACCCATCCAAAACGGTTGATTTTTATCAACTTGTTCCCAGCCGAGATAAACACTTGAGTATTATTTGGAATTCTTGGAATGTGCTGAGCAAGAACAGGGGCGTTTCCCAAAGGTATTAAAAAGGAGGTGTGAAAGAAAACAAGGGAGAGAAGGAAAGTTGGATAGATTTTACTGGTAGTTTTAATGGGAATAGGACCCCCACATAGTTTTCTATGAGTACCACAAAAGGGGATCATGAGGCTCAGGTGGGGTCCATTTGCCTACAGCATAGGGAGTAATGTGTTGTGGTTGATTGGCCTCTCATGAGTCAAGGTGAAAAATCATGGAAAAAAAGAAAACCAGGCTGAAGGATGCTGTACTAATGAGATACAAGAAGTCATAATAGTATGACCTCTTCACAGATGGACAGAGAGGAGGCAGTGAGAGCGAGGAGAGCACTGGGATGGATCAGAAAGACTCTGTGAAAGCTGAAGAGAAAGACCTGAAACTGGAGCCTCACTCCCAGAGTCCAGCCCAGGCAGAGAAGCACACCTTGAAAGTGGAGAAGCAGTGCAAAGAAGAGAATGAATCTGATGAGGATGAAGAGATAGATGAGAAAACACACGACCTGGCAATGAAAACTCCTGGAAAAGATACTGCGACTGCTTCTGTGGTTAAATACAACGTAAAGACAACACCCTACTTGCAAAGGTAAGTTGTTTTTATCGAATGTTGTGCAATATCCATTACAAAATGTGCCAGGAACCCAGAATAATTACACCTGTACTGTACTCCAATATGCCATCCTCTTATAAGACAGCCTAAAATAGGGTACCATTTTTTAAACACCAACTCGCTCATAAATGCATCTTTTTCTCTATTGTTTTTGTTTCTTACATTCTAATTTCTCTCCTTTTCATACTGTGGCCTGTTTTTTGTTAGGCCATTTTGGACAGCAATAACTTTTAATACTGATTATTGCACAGGAGAACTGTTCAGGGAAAGCATTCACTGGACTGCAGGAAACAGGATTCTGTTTTTAGTTTGAAAACACATTGCCACCAGGGGGTGCTGTTTATCCTATTACTTGCTCAGTGCGATCTCCATCCCTGCCTACAGTACACTGGATTGCATATGAGACAACAAACAGCAGAGCGAACGATTTCATGTTTGAAGGCCATGATGTTGTGTTGCCGAGTCCTTCCTATTCATTGTGGCTACCCCTGGTAACAATGTCTGCCACTGAACAACCACTCCTCCCCCTCCCTTTCGTCAGTTAAAGGATAACACTTCCAAAACACCTTTTTACTGCAAAACAAATGGTTCCTAAGTGACCAAGAGACCACCAAAACCACATTGTACACGACTTATCCTTGATTAACCCTAAAATAAAATGGTTATTGAAATTCAGCGTCTTCCCTAGTTTCATAAAATCCATCTCTGGCTTATCCTTCTGCGGTATAGTTTGATCAAATCAAACCCTTTTTGTTTTGTTTTTTGTGGCATGGGATTTGAAACAGTCGCAGTATTACCTTAATAACTTCTTGTTTTTCCCTCAGTGTAAAGAAGAGGATTCAGGGTGAAGGAAGTAAAAGTGCTATAAAGGATCTGAAGTTCTTAACCCCTGTGCGACGCTCCCGGAGAATCAACCGCATGTCCTATCGGCTTCCAGAGATGCTGATGGACCACGATCCCTGTGTTTCATCTTTGGCGGAGCTGGCTGGCTTGGATGGTGAAGCTAATGCCTACATCTACAGGCAGAACCCTGCGCTACAAGAGGTCGCAAGGTTGTGTGCTGCAACAGACGAAATGAGTCCCAGATTGTCTCTTGTGTAATCAACACAATGGTCCCTTTTTTATGTTGGTATTTATGTACAATTTAACTGGCTTGCGGAAGTAACAAGAACTTTAATGCACCACACTAACAGATCAACTAATATAAATGAAAAAACCCACGCTTGAAGGTTTTTCTCATTAGAGATATGTCTTTGCACAGTAATTATTCTTTTATACACAATCTATGCTGTTCATTCTATAGTCTGAAACCTGATGGTTGTAATTTGCATAAAAAATGTAAAATACTGCAAGAACTAGCATTGTAAGGACAGAAAAATGCATGAGAAGGAGAGAAATTAGAATGTAAGAAACAAAAACTCTGATGTAACACTATACTGTAATGGGCAAAGGGTTAGCAGACCAATGATTTACTCTTAATGGTGGTTATATTGCAAATATTACAACTGGGTATTTACCGCTAGTGTTACAGAAAGCTAGCAAGATGTCTTGTGCCATCCTGGTTTTGAACCCAATCTATGCATCAAAAGACCGCCCTTTGGTTTTGGTGGCTGAATTTTTGTGAAGGGGTTGGGCCACTAAGGAACCATTTGTTTTGCAGTAAAAAGGGGTTTTGGGAGTGTTATCCTTTAACTGATGAAAGGGAGGGGGAGAAGTGGTTGTTCAGTTAATGTTGTCTGCTTTCATTTATGTGTTCACCATGTTCTGTTTTCTTTTTTTTTTACGTGTTTTAATGTTAGGTACTAAATTGGTAATATGTATTTTAAGCAAACTAAAGATTGTTGTCGAAATGTGAATTGTACGGCTTCTGTTGCAGTCTGGTCTGTCTTCCTGAAAGATATATTCACAGAAACAGTTCATGACAATTATATTCTTGTTTGTCTTGTCTGGTTAAGTTTGCAGTGTGCATCTTTGTACAGCAAAGCTGTTGTTTCACATGAAACAGGTCTGCATGGACCAATTTACAAATCCTAAAAATATGGGTGAGTCTGCTCTTCTCTGTGTAGTATTGAAAATGCTCTTCTATACTAAATAAAAGGTAATTGAACAATGTATTCCTGTTTCTGTGATGTGCTTTTAAAAACAAATATCCTTTAAAAACATCTACAAAATAATTTGTAGGGATTATGAAAATTTCAGGTGGGAGAAACTATATACATGGAGAAAAGACATCAGAAAACATTACTTGATGGCAATATGTAAACAATGCAACATAAACTGGTGCTACTTTCTGTAACTGTCCTATTGTTGACCCTGCTAGGATCAGGCAGTAATACATGCCTGACATCAATCATATATACTGGAAATGAGTTTTGATGAGAGACTACGTACACATACATGTTATACATATTTCTGTATTCCTTAGTTTGGAGCAGTGTCTACGATACGTTTTGGTAAGACATACCTTTTTCAAAGGGACAAGTTTGATAACAAACAGCTGAGGTATTTGTAGGATCATGATGGCATAGCAACTATTTTTGTGTATTCCAATTTAAATATTCTTATGAGATCATGAAGGTGCATCCTATAGTATATAGGAAACATAATGGGTCTTGGTGATAATCAGACTTTCCTTCACAAACCAATAAAATCAAATCGATCACTGAGACCTATCGAGCATTCTACAGTATATAGTAGGCTACTGTTATTTATAGATTTTGTTTTAACAGAGCCGTTAGTTATACAGTGGCTCTCAAGTATTCACCCCCCCTTGCACTTTTCCACATTTTATTGTGTTACAACATGGAATCAAAATGGATTTAATTAGGAGTTTTTGCCACTGATCAACACAAAAAAGTCCATAATGTCAAAGTGAAAAATAAAATCTACAAATTGTTCTAAATTAATTACAAATACAAAACAGAAAATAATTGATTGCATAAGTATTCACCCCCTTGAGTCAATATTTGGTAGAGGCACCTTTGGCAACAATTACAGTCATGAGTCTATTTGGATAAGTTTCTACCAGCTTTGCACATCTGAACACTGCAATTTTTCCCCATTCTTCTTTGCAAAATTGCTCAAGCTCTGTCAAGTTGGATGGGGACCTTTGGTGAACAACTTTCAACTTGTTCCACATATTCTCACTGGGCCACTCCAGCACATTGACTTTTTTGTTTTTAAGCCACTCGTGTCTGGCTTTGGCTGTATGTTTGGGGTCATTGTTCTGCTGGAAGATGAATCTTCTCCCAAGTCCCAGGTCTCTTGTAGACTTCAGCAGGTTTTCCTCCAGGATTTCTCTGTACTTTGCTGCATCCATTTTGCCATCTATCTTCACAAGCTTTCCAGGCCCTGACACAGAGAAGCATCCCCATAGCATGATGCTGCCACCACCATGCTTCATGGTAGGGATGGTGTTCTCAGGATGGTGTGCAGTGTTAGACTTGTGCCAAACATCACAATCAAAAAGCTCTATTTTGGTCTCATCAGACCATAGAATCTTCTTCCACTTGGTCTCAGAGTCTCCCACATGCCTTCTGGCAAACTCTAGCCGAGATTTGATGTGAGTTTTTTCAACAATGGCTTTCTTTTTGCCACTCTCCCATAAAGGCCAGTTTTGTGAAGCACCCGGGCTATTGTTGCTGTATGCATAGTGTATCCCAGCTCAGCCGTGGAAGACTGTAACTCCTTTAGAGTTGCCATAGGCCTCTTGGTGGCCTCCCTGACTAGTGCCCTTCTCGCCCGGATACTCAATTTTTGAGGATGGCCTGTTCTACACAGATTCACAGTTGTGCCATACTCTCCATTTCTTAATAATGGACTTCACTGTGCTTCTGGGGATATTCAATGCCTTGGAAATGTTCTTATATCCTACCTGATTGGTGCTTTTGAAGAACCTTATTCCGGATTTGCTTTGAACGTTCGTTTGTCTTCATGATGTAGTTTTTGTTAGGAAATATCCTAACCAACTGTGGGACCTCCCAGAGACAGGTGCATTTAGCCTGAAATCATGTGAAACACCTTAATTGCACACAGGTGGACTCCATTCAACTAATTATGTGACTTCTAAAGACAATTGGTTGCACCAGAGCTTATTTAGGTGTGTCATAGCAAAGGGGGTGAATACTTATGCAATCAATTACTTTCAGTTTTATATTTGTAATTAATTTAGAACAATTTTATTTTTCGCTTTGACATTATGGACTTTTTTTGTGCTAATCAGTGGCAAAAACTCCTAATTAAATCCATTTTGATTCCATGTTGTAACACAATAAAATGTGGAGAAGTCCAAGGGGGGTGAATACTTTTGAGAGCCACTGTAAATGTTTGAAATACAGCTCCAGAACTGCCAGACAGCAGTGATTTGTGACTACTGAGCAAATGTCATTTCTTAACAGAATGAAAGAAATTACATTTACTCAGTAAATCTCGGTGTCATGGAATCAGCATCTATCCCAACAGCAAATCACAACAGTTCCATAAACGTTTTCTTCTTGTGAAAATCTAAACCTTTATACTGTCAGCTCTGCTTCACTGCCTGCTACACTGTTTGTTGATTCATTAAAAACGTGGTGTTTTTGTTCCAGACTGTCTGGTAATTGAATAAAACTACTGGGAATTTACAGGACAGTTAATTGTCACATGATCACATTACACCTCACCCCCACCCTGCTGATGTCATTTTCAATATATGCCCAATTTAAAGCTGCAGTGTCTCATCAACATATTCAGTGATTTATTGGTGTCTGTTTATTACATTTTTTTAGTTTGGTGCATTCTAATAGAGTGGATGCATGCATCTTTGTCGAACAGTTTACTGAAAACTAAAACATATTTCATCAAAGCAATAATATACACCACAGCAAAAACATGGGTGATAATTAGCAACATATCTTGACATAAATGCCCTTTTCTTTACACTTTTTTTATAGCTATATGACCTCACCACAGTTTAAATACTATAATTTACTACCACTTCACGCTATGAAGCTGTACACAGCTGCAAGTTAGTTTGGTTTTAGCAAATTCTGCTTCTCCTTAATACACTTTATCTTGACCAAAAAACACGAACCACTCATGCTCCTTAAAATAATATATTATGATTGATCCTATTTGGAAGCATTTAAATGTGCATGCCCGACCGCTTACTTGTTTCACAGTGAACTACCATAAGCTAAACCGAAAACGGGTCCCTACTGTCTGACATGTTGAATATAGAGAACCCATTCATCACAGTCCTCCGAAATAAACCGTTAGTTGGTAATACCAGATATTGTGCTTCTGTGCTTGGATACATGCATCAGTTCATTTATTTGTATAAGATGCATGCAATATATTATATACCAGTGCGTTCAATAAGCAGAGCGCTTTTTTGTAGCGCTGCATTTAAAGCTAATTTTTGGGATGGAACGAGCAAAATTCCAGGTAGCCTGTGTCCCAGGTCACGTTTTATTTTAATAATACTAATATTAACTGTAATAATAATAATAATAATAATAATAATAATAATAATAATAATAATAATAATAATAAAGTTATTCACTCACTCTCCCCTTAAAAAAAAAAAAAAAAAAAAAAATACTGTGCAGGGGTAGTAAAGTAGTCATCCCTATCTTTAGTAACGTATGTGGCCAAAGTTTATATTTATTTACAATAACATTTATAAATGTGCGCAGCCATTACAAAACATAAGACGGTTTACTTCTTGTACGTGTGAAAACGTACGAAAAACGTCACTTTTTTAATGCAAACAAGATTTACACATTAACAATGACTACAAGCATAGGCAATAATGTACTTAACACAGATATTTTGGTCAAATGTGACCGCACACACGAGTAGTTCACCTCTGTCATTTGACACGCCCACAAAGTCAACTACTGAGAGTGATCGCTAACGTTACGGAGCGTTCAATAAAAAACGTTACAGAACAGTCTTTAGCGCTCTGGCTATTGAATGATCCCCAACTTTCTTTGTGTGGTTCAATGCAGCTGCAGTGTCAGGATTTGCACAGATGCCTGTATCTATGGCAACATGGCAGCCTCCCAATCTGTGCAAGGGACTGCAGATTAGTGTGCAGAGAAACAATACATATCCCACTATGCAACACGGGTAGGTTCTTTGACTTCCGTGTTATTTCGATTGAAATAAATAACTACCAATTTCGAAACAGTTCTGGAACTAAAAAAGGATAATATTTTGAATATGCAGAATATTATTAACCTTTGTGATTCAAAGTCAAGCACGCCAGGAGCCGAGTTTTCCGGTGGGGTTCTGCGGATTTAAGAAAGCCAGGCAGCTTTTCTTTGAAGATTTACGGTGGTGTGTACAGTATGCATCCAACCTCAACACAGTATAACTATACCGCTTTTTCATTTTTTAAAACGCAAGCACTTGCTTTGAGTTATTGCTGACCGCAATTTGGCGTGTTTTGTTTTGCCATGTAATTGTTATTTAAATATGTAATGCTGTAAAAACAAAGCTTACATCACTCTTATTCTTGGGCGTTATAAGTATTCTAAAGCAGTGTTACGAATTATTGTTTAGTAAATTTAGTATATATTGTATAATTATATATATATATATCTATATATATATATATATATATGTATATATATATATATATATATATATATATATATATATGTATAAATTATCACTGTGTAAATTGAAGTGTAAGTTTTCTTTCTTTCATGGAATTAACAATCTTTATCTTCTATCACAATGGCAATGGCATATAGACAATACAGTTGCACAAGGGAAATGTATTGTAAGAACCATTGGTAATCTTTAGGGTACACCGGCATAATTATTGTGGTATAACTACTGTGGCATTTTTCAAACATCTAAAAGAGATGTCATGTTATATCAACTGTGCTGTTTTTTAACTGGTAAGGCTATTTGATTATGTTTAAAGATCAAGAAGCAAATTCTGATGATCATACTACATACCGGATAAGGAGGGAATAAAACAAATAGATAAGTTATAATCACCAACCTATGGAGACAAAGGTCACTTTTCTACAGTACACCCCTTTTGTTTTCCAGACTTTGTTTTCACTTTGACTGTGTATGGTGTTTTAGCAAGACTACAGTGGAAACTCTTTTTTGTTTTTCTGGGAAGGGGTGCTCAATCTTCAGAAAAAATCCTTGCTGATGACTGGGCAAAAATAAACTTAATGTTTAACTAAATAGCTTTTAACTAATCAAAAGATCATCAAAATGTTGAACTTTTCTCCTTCACCTGAGCAACACTAAAGAAACCCAATAGCAGCTAGTTGAATGCAATTTGTACTTTTAGGTAAGCAGCCTGAAAATGGATTGTTACACAGTCTTGAAAGTTATCAGAGAAGGGTCCTTTGGACAAGCTCTGTTGGTGCAACCCACGAAGGAAAGTGAAAAATATGTCTTGAAAGAAATTAGGCTGCCAAAGGTAACGTTAGGATCAGTTTTTATTTTTAGCAACAGTTTTTTTGCAAACCCATCACCGTCAGTACTCTTTAATGTCTTTATAAATGACAGCCAATGTGGCTTTCCCATAGTAACGTACATTTCACAGTCAAATATTACACCTCGATGTGTGTTTACCACATTCTTCCATAGCTTTGATTTTTTACATTACTCAAGGGTTCTTTTTAACTATAGAAACACATGCCTCTGCCATTGAAAACTGCATAACAATATAAAATGAGTTACAGTAGGTCTTGTTTGAAAGGGATTTAATTTAAGAGCTCTTAGGTATTCTCAAGTTGTTTATTTCTAGTTGGTTGTGCTGATGATAACGTATAAGGCTGTGTTTATATTTTATTAATGTGACAAGTAAAGCTTTAACTGCTTATAGTATTCTTCTTTTTAAATGTTCCATTTAGACTCAATCTGGAATACAGTGCTCCAGAAATGAAGCAATACTTTTGGCTAAAATGAAACATCCTAATATTGTTGCCTTCAGAGAATCATTTGAAGGTAAGCCATTTGACCCTCTACTTCAAACCCTCAGGGGTCTATTTTAATGATGCAAATGATTTCAGACCTTAATACTGCCATTTAGAATGATAAATTAAACCTATCTTGAAGTGTATTTTCAACAGTTAATATGTAGCGTTTAACTCCCTCTTGTTGGTACATCTTGCATTCAGTGTTGGGTTTATTGTGTGTATTGATTCACATCTTTTAGTTGGGTGCTCTTGTACAGTATTTAACATTTGTGCCCGTTTACTCTAGAATTAAGTTCCAGGTTGTATATAGTGCCTTTAAGTCAAACTTTATAAGCTTAAAATATGTATTTTTTATTTACCCTTTGCAAACTGGAAGTGTATAGTTTTTTTTTCATTGGCTAGCATGTAAAACACACTGAGGTCCATGTTGTCTGGTGGTGAATGCAGTGGGAACATCCACACTTTAATGCATCTGTTGTATACAGCATAATAATACAATTGTCAGTTTACCATTTCGTTGTGGTAAAATTCTGATTAAAGGTTAGGATTAGGTTTATGTATAGATGGTACTAGAATTGTGGATGTTACTGGAAATGTATTGCCCAGTTCATTTATGACCCATGAGGTGTGAATACAGATTTCAAAAGAGTCGGCAATATATTTACAAATATAACGCTACGATGCAGACAACACGGGACACGGCAAAGGTAATGGAATTGATATCTTGCAAACGTTGCATGGTTTTGTGTAACGCTTGTTAACTTGTTCTCGTAAATGGACTGATGCAGGATTACAGAGACTGAAAGGAGTGCAGAGACTATCTAGGTTCATCTAGAGTTAGATAGTCTCTCTCTTTTCTTTCTCCTGTAGCTGAAGGCCACCTTTACATTGTTATGGAGTTTTGTGCTGGTGGAGATCTAATGCAAAAGCTTAAATGGCAGAAAGGATCGCTATTCCCTGAAGATATGGTAAACAATTACAAATTTTATTACCAGATGCCTCTCTGGTCCATGTTAACTTCTTTATTTTAATATTCCTCAGACAAACACTTCAATAAAGAAAACTAATGTGGTACTGTAACAGCCCAGTGCAGAGAGGCAGATGTTGGTTTGGGATTGACTGCTTATTGACACATTTGTTTCACATATTTTGTCCATTCTCACATTACTTGAATTAACTTGAACATTTATTTCCAGATACTAAACTGGTTTACCCAGATCTGTCTTGGTACAAAGTACATACATGAGCAGCGGGTGTTGCACAGAGATCTCAAATCCAAGGTATTTAAATATAACTACATCTAGGAGTCTGTTTAATTATTCAAATATGTAATGCTGCTGCCAGTATTTCATTGACACTGTATTAATGCTGTATGATTTATCACCCAATAGTGTCTTGTCTCTAAAGAGACTGAGCATGCTGTTTGGGGGGGCGGGGTATTTGGGGCTTTTTGACCAGTATTTTTTAGAGCTCATAAAAAGGTTATACTCTGCTACATGCTGATTTATGGCAAGTGCATATGCATACACAACCTGCAAAAACTGAAACGCTACCTTCATTTTTTGCTTTGTTTTATGCAGAATATTTTTCTCACAGATAAAGGAACAATCAAACTAGGAGATTTTGGATCTGCCTGCATTCTGAACAGGTATGGAAATCACATTTTTAAACTGTTTTCTGCAGGTTATGTGCTAGTGCATGGGAATACATGCATCTATTATATTTGTAACATCATGAATTAACGTGTTGCATTGTACTGTTTTATTTATCCTGTAAACGGTTCTTGTCATATCCCTCATTTTTTAGTCCCGAGGCCTACGCATGCACTTACGTTGGAACTCCTTATTACGTTTCTCCAGAAATTTGGGACAGCAAGCCGTACAACAATAAAAGGTAAGTGCCGAACATGGCACAACTTTAGCTTTTTAGAAAGATCACTGTTGTTTTGGTTCTTGAGATGCAGATCCCTTGTTATGTACTATAGTGGAGGTGCCTGAGTTTGACATATATTTCTCGATTGTCAATTTGTGATTAAACTTGTATGAAACATTATTTATTACAAGTTACTGAGAGATACTAAGGAAGTGCTTGTCCATCTGTCTAGGTCTGTATACGCTGGAGGTCAAAGTGATCTACTTTATCGTGATACTGATCGCTCTGTTGTCTACTATGGCCATCCCTGTTTTTTTTAATTAATTACCTAACAATAAAAGTACTTGGTGAAAACAATAAGAAATGGCCTTTCAAACCGAAATTGAATTTTATTTAACTTAGAGGTTCTGAACCAAAGGACAATTGACTAAAGTAATTGTTGCTGCTGAGGATAATAATGCTGTTATATACCAAAACAAATGTTTTTGTCAGTGAAGACATTTTTAAAATGTGTGTCTAGGTATGATTTTAAACTTGATCGCTTGATCCAGTTTCAAGATTCCCAAGTGCCTGTAAGCTTTAGAGGGCTGTTCTGTTCATAACTCATTGGGTGAAGTAAACAACGTGTGTGTTTTACTTCCAGTGATGTTTGGTCTCTTGGCTGTGTCCTGTATGAGCTCTGTACCCTGAAGCATCCTGTAAGTTTCATGAATTTTACAATCTATTATAAATAATGTCATCAGATCTAGCCAGTCAGTGAGCTGCATAGCATTCATGAGCTGGATATCATTTGTTAGAGGACCGTGAATAGGGGCTGCATCAAAACACCGCTCAAAAGAAGTTATAAATTGTAGCTGTTGGTAAAACCCACAAAAATGTAACTGAAGTAAACTGAAGTTATTGAAAATGTGGGCTTCTTTATAAAACAACTTCTCAACACCTGGGGATTGTATTCACAAACAATTGTGGGTAACTCAAACAGTGTAAGTGTTATGCCTAATTGCATTTTTACCTTTGCCTTTTTCTTTGTAATACCAGTTTCAGGCCAACAGCTGGAAGAGTCTGATCCTGAAGATATGCAGGGGGTCATACCCACCACTTCCTCCTCACTACTCCTATGAGCTCCATTACTTGATAAAACAAATGTTTAAAATAAACCCAAAGGACCGGCCTTCTATCAGCAATATTCTCACCCGGCACCGTGTGTCCAAACTCATTAAAAAGTATTTACCCCTTGAGGTATGTTTCTACAAGTAGCTCCAACAAAAAGCAGTGTGTTGGAGGCAGAATGCCGATACATGGTCGAGCATAGACACAGTGCAAGTCAATGAGAGCAAAATTCCTTAGGTCTGCAGGTCTGAGTTTTTAATTGTTTAGTCATTGTTCAAAATGTATGGTGCTGTTTGCCATTTATACAAAAAAATTATGAAAAGAAAGTCCTGAGCCATAGTTCCTGCATTGTGTTTCAGGTATTTAACGCAGTGGAATGTGAAAAACTGGAAAGGAAACCTGAAAATCCCAACGGAAAACTTAAAGCAACAACAGGTATTCCAAAAAATAAAGATACGGCTTGTTTATTGACTTTTACACTGGGGTAAGAAGAGTGTTTTTGTCTTTGATATAGAATTACAGCAATGTATTTGTGTTTTATCTCAGGCAACTACAGTAGAACCAGTAGAGTTACGAAAACCACACTTAATGAACTGACCACTTTCACCCAAAAGTATGCAATCACTCCACCATGCATGCAATGCAACTAGATAGGCGCTCCTATAAGCAAAAATCACTGCACCAACTGTAACCAGGCAAAGGTGAGGCAGATTTCAAAGCAAGTTTGGTCAATTTTAATAGGAACATTTTATTTTTAAACAAAGCACACATGTTGGATTTTATTTTTAAGCCAAAGGAGGCTGAGTGACTGTTTAAATCCTACGTTTAAATCTGTGTTTTTTCTTCAGTTACAATTTCAATAGTAGCTTAAGTTTTCCTTGTTCTACTTAAAGACTTAAGAACCACAACAACATGAGTATTGCATTACTGTGCTGCATCCTTGTGTTTTTCTTCAGATTGAGGGTGTAGATAGCAGGTGGACACATTTATTAAAACCATTGAAAACTTTGTAACTCTGAGGTTCTACTTAGTTCCAAGTTGCTTGCACTAGTTTGGCAGCAGCTGTCTCAGTAACACTGAAGCAACTTGCATGGGCCTCAGGTTTCAAAATCGACGTCCCAGTTTGAAATTGATAACTGACACTTTCAAAATGTGAATGCATTTAACTTTTTTCCTCACAGGTCCCCCAAATGACCCTGCACATGACACAAACACCACCATAAAGGTATTAAATAACAATTTTATCAATGTTGGGAATTGCCTGTTAACTGTTTTTGTACTGATACAGTTTTTTTTTTAGAAAGTTTTTGAAATGCTTTACAGTCAAACACCAACTCTGCTTTTCTTTTAATCAGAACGAAGAGCAGGTGAGCAAGTGGAAAAAAGGTGAGGGTGAAAAGGTCGCCTGGATTTTGAGTGAGAAAACCCTCGAAGAAACCACTTCCGAAATGGAAGGTAATACGGTTTCTTAATTAAGTATTGCTGATACCCAAAAAATCAAAGACATATACAGGTACCCACAACCCCATGCACTGAAGTATTTACTTTTTAAAAATCTTGTAGTCATGTGTCACAATGGTGTAATACAAGATCTTTATGTTTCTAGTGACCCCAGCTGGACCTCATGTAATATTCCCTGAAGCTTCAAAAGGCATCCCCAGAAAGAAGTGGGGTGAAGGCCCCTCAGATAGTGTTCTGCACACCCTGGAGAATACAGCACTCATTTCATCTGGAACAATGGAGCCTGCGCACAATGCTGGTATTAATACAGTCGCATCTGTATCCTCATACTGAGGTAGAGGGAGTACAAGGAGCACAGACACCTATCCGAGAGAGTGGAGTGCAGTTCAAATGCCTCACAGAATATACTTAAAAACAAGACATTTACTATTTTAGTAATTAGCTAGTGTTTCAGCTTTCACCTTCTTCAGATAGCTTGGTAGCAATAGCTAGGTAGACTGATGTTGTTTAAGTTTGAATGTTGCACAGGGACTTAGACATTAACTTTGAAGAACACTGTGATTTAGACAGATCTGAGGTAAAATGATGCATTGTCTTCCAGGTTGAGTCCATGGGAAAATAAAGTCTTAACTCTGTGAATCCAGAAGTTTTCCTGGCTATCGAACATGTTAGGATTGTACACTTTTTCTCTTAGAAGAATCTTCATATCAATATATTTTAATAAGCAAAACCTCCTCTTATGTTATCCATTTACTACCAATTGTTTTTCATTTTACCCCAAAAATGTGCAATGGGAAATGTCAAGACGAGTGCAGACATTATTGCAGTAACTGATTCTTTGCTTGTCTATGATTTCCACACAGGAGGCGATGTGGTTTATTGCATCAGTAACAATCCTAGGAAACAGTGGGTCAAGGAATCACCAGAAAAACTCCTAAATATACTACAGAATGCAAACCTGAATCTTGCCTTTAAAACGTATATCATACATAAACCAGGTGGGTTAGAAATGGAAGGTCCCATTTATGAAATATTTATGGCTTTGCATAAATGCAAACACATTTATCTGTGATATCTTCATACTGCAATGTACAGTACTGCATAAAGCTTATTATTATTGATTTTATACCTGATTATTTTTAAAGATTGAGAAATATGAATAAATATATGTTTTGTAAGCATATAGCTGGGGTTTTAATCGATTTAAAAGCTTAAGATTAATTGCAAGTTAAGTTTAATCAATTACATTTTTGTTAATTGATTAGTCATGAATTCCGTTAAGTTTAGTAACCTCAAAGACAAAAGAGCATTTTAGTGAATACAGCTACATAAACAGTTGTCCTGATATTTTTAAATTTGTTTGGATATACTATAAAAATTGGAATAGTAACAATACTGTACTTACAAGTGTGTTAAATTATTAATTCACGTACTCCCACCAAAACTATATGATCTGGTAACTTTTAATGTATGGTGTTTCAACCTTACAATCAGAGAACTGTGTGTTATGCATTATTAGTATCATTCCTTCGAATTTACAATGCCCTCAAATATAAGACATAGCCCAAATTTCCCACCATCAATTTGAGGAAAAAATAAAACATCAAATAAACATGTATTTACAAAGATACAACCTCAGTTGCGCCTCAATGGAGGCAGTCTGTGGCTGTCTGCTGTCACATGGAGCATTACAGTTATGTGGTCCTTTCATGTCCAGTCATGATTACTCACACCTGTTTTTCTCCCAGTTTGTGAACTGTGGTATTGCTTAGCTTGTCCAAAAAATACAGGGGTCTGGTCAGCATTTCTGATCTGTCCAAGCTGGTACCCTTTGTTAGAACTGAGCCTAATAACGAAACGCTGAAATTGTAAAAGCTTCTCTTCAAATTCCTCAGGAAGCTAATGATGCTTCTTTGACAATGGCTGCCTGTATGTCATGGATGATTCGAGATCAGATAGTAAGGTTTTTGTTCGTCTTTTCTTGGCATCTAGTCATGTGGTTGTTTGTGTACTCAGGTAGTCATGTCTTTTGTTGGAGAATTTAATACCATCATCACTATACTAGAACTTAAGACGTGGGCCATTTTTGAGAAGAAAAATCATTTAAAAAGTACGTCTTAAATGCAAAGGAATACGGTAATTTTTTAATGTAGAAGTTGTTTTTTACTTAATGTTTTGGGGAGGTTTTTACTGTAATTCCATATCATATGGTACTTCTAAGTTATATGAGGAATTGATTGTTTACATGCTGTAATCTATTCCAATTTAAAGGTAAACCCCTACCTATAATTTTTTCCCCCCATCAAGATTCACATGAGTTGCTCCATGGTCCCTTGTCACATGTGGGAGCAGATGACACTGATGGTGACATGGAAGAAACTGTAGATTCAGCCAGGCTAGAGCCACGATCTGATGATGAGGACACGTGAGTAATTCAAACAAAAAAGTACTGATGTTTACAAGTCTTTGTGGCTAGAGGGTTTGGACAAACAGACATCATATATAGGTCCACATTTGTGTAAATGTGCAGATTAGTTTGTTATTCAAAAAGCACCCCTAACGTGCCCTGTAATATATTAAAATTACACTAGCTTCTTCAAAGTTGGTTGCAAGATAGCAGATCTGACAGACACTGTATGATGGAGGGCTCGGTGTAGGTGCTTTGTTGGCATTTGCTTCTGTATCCAGTAAGTCTTGAGTAATAGTCAAATATCTCTCCAGAAGGACTATATATTTTTGAAGTTTAATTATTTGCTTTATAAGATTTATTGATGCATTTTATGTATGCATTTGTTTGTATTCAACACTGAGGACAGCTTTCTTTTTTGTAACTTTCAGTGACTTTGAAGAAGAATCAGTTTTCGATTGGGTAGCAGAACTTGAGAAGATGGTGGACAAAAGCCAGCACAATAATTGAACTAATGACCTAATATTAATGAAGCTATTTTACTCTATGTAATTGTAAATCAGTGTTTTAGTTGCATATTGAAATCTTATTTATGTTTTGTTTTATAATGACAGATATTTATTAAATTGTGTTTTTGGAAATACTATATGGTAATGTTTTTACAAAAGTATTCAAATAGCTATGGTCATGTAAAATTATGTTGTAAGATTTTTTTTTTCTCTTTGTATGACTTTGAATAAACTGACTTTTCCAAACTCATAATAATTAAATAATGAAAATGTTGTAGAAATAACTGTGGTTATCAGGAGAATAATTGTGTTCTGGTTATGCCTTTTAAGATTTGTATGGAAAGGATTTGCACAGTAGAATCATCATGTGATCAACAAAGCAAATGATAAGATGAGTCTCATCTGAAATGTCTTATAAGGCTGAAGACCCGATTCATTAAACTCTGAACTGAGAAAAGGCATATCAGGGAAATATAAATTGATGCAATAAACAGTGCAATTGTGTATTTTTTAAATTATTTTATTTTGGTGCATGAACATGTTATCAACCTTTTTATCCCAGCTTATGCTGGGATGCACCGAAGCATTTTATATATTACATAACACTGAGCTACTGCTTTCTATGAACAATACTAGGTTTCAGAACAAGAACTCTTACATGCAACTCACCTAATTTGGTTAATAAACTGTATGACAAGTGGAATTGCTCTGCTGTTCACTTTCATATTTAGTGTTCTTCAACACAAGGGTATCCCTTGACTTATGTACGCCCTGTAGTTATAACCAAAAATATTTTCATATCACTTATTAGCATAAACAAGAAATAAACAAACACATTTGATCCTGCCACCACTACTCAGATTCACTTCTTGTGCAGCAGGTATAAGGGCCACGCCTGCACTTTACACTAACCTTGCTGAACATTGAACTATAGGTGGTGTTCAAAGTCCAGAACACTAAACTATTACAGGAAAAATGATAAGGAACTTGCAAGAAATGTGTTGTGCTAAGAAAGATAGTACATGTTTGGTTTCTGTTTTGCTTCCAGAAAAGCTTGAGATGTTAGTCTACCATTTCATGTAGGAATGATACGTCTCTTTGCCTCTTGATGTGTGTTAGTGCAGGCATGTTTCAGGATTTCTACAGCTATTGTGAAAAAAACAACAAAAAATTGATCGCACCCCTGTGGACAATTCATGCAGTAAATTTCGGTCAAATATTGTTCTGCAATAATCTAGTTCTGGGGTTCTCAAACTTTTTTTGCTAGGCCCCCGTTTGGAAATGTTTTAGGCTGTGACCCCCCCTACAATAGGCATGCAACCCCCTTTTTGGGCCGGGACCCCCAGTTTGAGAAAAGCTGATCTAGTTGATGTGAAGACGTTCAACTTTGTACATGTTGAATTGCCGAAATCAGTCCGTTTGTTTCAACTTCTAATTCCTACTGGTCACCACTAAATCGGTTGCTGAAATTTTCAGCAGGGACATAGAAGGTAATGGACTAGTATGTAAACAGACAACGAAAATACACTTCACCCTCAGCAGAGAATTAGGCCGATAGTGAACGCCCAACGAAATCTTATATTTAATGACAATACATGGTATATAGCACTAATCTGATCTACGCATAGCCACCATACAATTGTGTTGATTTAAAAAAAAAAAAAAACGGTCCAAGGGGGTGCAAATGTTTGGCCCGCTGTAAAGCTGTAGAAAAACATACACGTTTGATTGTACTGAAAGTAGCTTAGGCAAAGTGCAGTTCACTACAGGTTCATCACATGCTATAGTATAAGATACTGGAACTAATTTTAGATCGATAATATGCTTTTCATTAGCCTCACAGTGTTTGTAGCCAAGCAAAAGCATTTTAATTATTGTCATTTGTTTATTCCCCCCCCAAGAAATATGCTTTCATGAAATGTGTTTCTTAAATTAAGTTTATATTGTAAACCTTTACAAACAAAAATCTACAACGATATCTGTGAAGGTAACAGCAACAACGCAAGGATACGTTAAAAGAAACATGTACAAAAACATTTACATTGAACTTTGCAATTGACTACACTTGATAATGAAAAATAAAAGTACAAAACCTACGCTTCTGCACATGGCCATGTCTATACGGCCACTCTGCTGGGCAAGACTCCTCTTGTTGTTTTGGGGCCGGAGTTGAGAGGAAATGACTGTAGATGCGGATGTGTCGTAGCTTTCCCGCGGTTTGAGAGGTCTCTGATTCAGTTCATGCTAAAGGAGCGCTGTGTACTTTACCTGGGGGATTTAAAACAAGAAATAAACAAACAGTTTGATTGCAGCGAAACGTCAACCGGTGGACTCATACTGCAGTGCTGCCCTTACAAGAATCATCAGATCATCAGCTCATCAGCTCATCAAGTGATAATATGCCCCCCAAAAGCCAGAGAAGAACAGCGGCGGCTACTGTAATACAGGAGATGGAAGATAAACAGATGGACAACGGGGGTAGTCCAAACAAGAGCAACGAGCTTACAGCCGAAAGGTAATGGATGGATTAATTAAATATTGCTTTCATTGTTGCCACGATTTGTCAGGCGGTCTGTCATATAGGGAGGTCGATCAGCGTTACCTTTTTTTTTTTTTTTTTTTAAGATGGGGTCATAGTTTAAATGAGCCACCTGTGGGGCTTTAAACAAATAACGGTGCATTTGGTGTTTAACGTCATATATATTTGTGACCTCCCTAATGTCAAACATGTTTTACACCAACATTGAATGTGACTCGCTGTTTTTATAACACTAAAAAAGCACCAATATTCACATGTTGCTTGAAGATAGCAAAACTTTGGTCGACGTTGGTCTTTATGACCTCCGTGATATTGAGCTAAAGAAAATATCTAGAGACATAAAGACGGCTGTTAAGTTTGTGTTGCTGAAAACTTCGAATTAGAATCTGTTGTATCCAGTAACTTATTGTGAACAATATTTAAATATGAATGTTTAGCACTGACGCAATGTAGTGACCGTCAATTAATAATAATTTCCTGAAAATCACAAATTCTGTTGGGTTTCATGTACACATGGTGGCTGAGATGGTATTGGGTAAATGGGACTAACACATGTATGAATAGATAAAAACAGAAGTTAACAAATACTGTTCAGACTTGTCTGGTGGCTTTTGAATCACAAGACGGCGTCTAACTTTTGAACAGTGTCTGCGACTTCTGTTATATGATTGTATTACTAATGTGTACGTACCCTGTGACCAGCAACTTGTGGATTACCCTGTATATTCACAGTCATTGTCGAGTTGTCAGAATGCAATAGAATGTGTTTCCAAGTCATTTTACTGCTGCACCACAGCATGCTCTACATCAGAGATTGCCTGTAGCCTCTGTGTGATGTAGAATATTCATCATCTGTTTTTGTACATACAGTAAGACACACAATCGGAAGCTGATAAAATGCAGGAACTGGTTATGTGTCATGGTAGCGTGAAACTTAGCATTACTTTGGGATGTAATGATGCTTGGTGTATTGATAATCTGTACTAGAAATCCTGTTTTTCTACTGTTGAAATGAATAGTTCCACACCTACACCTGATCTAATTATTGTTTTCTTTTTGAAAAATAGTCATTTTATGCTCATATTATGACACAAGCAGCCCATCAGGCTGTATTGTATAGGGAGATCATGCTGTATCATGACATTAGTGTATTGTTAACACCACTAGTGTTGAGAATATTTGCCATAAGTTATTGTGTGTCAGGTTCTGGAAATCTGTGGTGGTGTCTGGTACAGAAGACCATCTGTGTGTCAGAATTACTTTTGTCTACTGCTGTTTCTTCAAGCATCTTCCTGTCCTTGTTGATGTACAGATACAACCAATGTGGGAGACAAACTGTTGTTTTTAAAAGACAACCTTCAAAACATTGTATTTCTTTCATTTAAATATAGTTTCCTTTTAAGAGACGCTTAGGCTATAGAATACTGTCTCAAAATCTGTGTAACTCCAGCTGTCAGCAGAGAAGGAGCTCCTTTTCTGAACTTATACATGCATATACAGTATTTGTAAAAGTTTTCAGTACGATTGTATCGTTTTCTTCTCAGGCATAAAGACAAGGAATCTGACTTTCTCACACTGTGTCAGAAGCTGAAGGTGACGGACGAGGTGTGTGATCGAGCATGGAGAATATGGGAGACAGTGCTGTCATCGGGGGATATAGTGCCGGTAAGTAAATGTTCTTGCAGCCAGGTTTCTTGAAAGGACAAACCAGCTCAAGTGGACCAAGTTATGGAGAGATGAAGGCTCAGAAAATTATGTAAAATCATCAACTCTGCCTCTTACTAAACAAGATTGTCAGTGATGGTCATCCCTCCCCACTCGCCACTAGAGTGTAGATTGAAAATTAGAGACGTCATCAGTAACATGAATAAGTAGCTCACAGTGACCTATATCCACTGTGTGCAGTAATGGAAGGTTGACAGAGATGGATTGCCGTAGGTCACTGTTACATTTTGCACCAGTCCTTGTTTTCAGCACAGACCAAATTGTGACTTTGGAACCTGTCGGTTACACCCTTGGACCCTGGAATTCCTAAGCCTTGATTTTATGTTGATGGTTTTGAGAGATCAAGACAGGCCTCTAGGATAGTTGCGCACAGATGCACAATGTATGCTGAAGGATCTGGTCAGGACCTGAAGATTTTCTTCCAGCAATCATTTTTTTGGAGCAGAGATTGATAAACATTCTCATGTCCGCATCATCTGCCACCGCCACAGCAGCACCCCCTGTCTCTCCCCTCTCAAGTAGCTATTTTAACCCTTAACATCCTGCATTATGGGGAAATATACAGCTTTCATTAGCAAAGCAGTTGCCCACAATTTACTGTTTACCTTGACTTTTGATGTAACACATCCTTTGCATGTGTTAATTCCCATGATGTTAATCGGCTAGTTTTGCATTTATTTGCTGCATCATGATGATGCATATGTAGTCTCCTGTTTGTACCCCTCCCCTCTATTTCAAACTTAGAAATAATGTTCAAAGCATTTAGTTTGACATTGTATTTGGTAATATTTAGATTGTCCTCTTATTGTTTTAGTTATTGTTACTAGTTGTTGGCGTTCAGAGTTAAAAACAAAACATACTTTAGTAATAGTATACAAAGTGCTAATGAGGCACAGTCAGTGACATTGTTTTAAAAGAATGATGTTTGCTGTGTAACCGTGGCGCGTTTCAAAGCAATACAATAAACTGCAGTGATTTTCTGCTAGTTAGGCTATTTTTTGCACATCTGATTGATTGTCTTGTCAGATTCAAAGTGAAGTAGAAATATTAAGCTTAGCTTGTAACATTTCTTAATGAAATGTATAGTTATTTGGATGAGTTAAATAGCCATTATAGTTACATTCTTTTCAGCTGAAGTTCACAACAATTTTTTTTTTTTTTTGTATTTGTATTCCAGAATAACCCCTAGTTACAATTTTTGTGCAGCCTTGGATACCAAAGTACTTGCCTTAACATGTCTGAGTACAATAGGAATCACATAACCTCCTTGGGCCCCCAGCTTTCAAACTGGTTCAATAATGCCTCCTATACACATTTGAACTTGATATAACCTGTAGTGGGCTAAGTATATTTGTATTTTGACTAGTTTAAATTGTAATAATTGAATACCTGTTTTAAATTCAAATCACATAGAACCCAACCCTTCTCGAAATAATCAGACTAGTTAGACCACGTTTCTAGTGAATACAAAGTAACAGTTTTTTATTAGAAATAAAACTAAATAAAGGAAAAATTAAATTAAAGGTGCAACAACTAAACTAAGATAACACTATGTAACACAATTTTTGTTCCTGGGTAGTAAGTGTTATTTCCTAATTGCTTATGCCTCAAAAGTATAGAAAATGGCTATTATTCCCCACAAACTTTGCTTTTGTGACCAGGACAGTGATATTTAAAAATATCACTATTTCAAATGGGAAAATGGGCAAATGTGTGTCTTTTCGTTCACATAAAGTCAGAAAAAAAACAACATATGAATCCAAATTAACACGTATTTATACTAAAGTAATACAAAAATGACTACAACAGATTTAGAAGTGAATAGTTTTTCGAGATTTCCGATTATACTGTAAATACATGGTGTAATACAGAAAGGAAGAATGAACTAAACTGAACAGTACACTAGAATAGTTATCTCGTATTAGAGTGTCGCAGGCTGGATCTCCAGGTTATCACAGTTCAAAGACTGGTTTGTATATTGGAGCCTTGGATTTCGTGTGAGGAGCGTCGTTTCAATATCGCGCTCATGTTTTTGTAGGTCTCTCTCTACCCCTGTGATTGGATAGTTTAGCTAGTTTGGGCAGTGCCTGAGCCCACCTGAAGTGTTTTTCATTGGTTGTTCTCATACCGACGAGGTGCCTTGTTCTCCATTGGTCCCCTATTCTGCCCCCTGACGGCTGGATTTATGACATAGACTGGTTCTTGTCTTAAGTGTGAATTGTCTGGCTTGTGCTGCCGAATGAGTCATTCAGGGAACGTGAAGATAAGCCATGTGTCCAGTATTTAGTTTACGACTCTTTTTAAAAGCATTCTTTGTCAGTGGGGGAGTTGGTGACCAGAAACCAAGAAGACACAGAGAATGGTTTAAGACTCCCCGCTGTATATTCCAATTCTGTTACTTTCATGCACAGAATTATATGATGACCCCCCCTTGACGCTACAAACCTTACCAAGAGCTTAATTTGTGCAGCACTGAGAATTATTGGCTCAAGGTATAATGTCGTTGTTTATTGAAACATCACGAAACATGTTAATTGTGCTGCTGGTTTCAGGGTCTTTACTACTTTGGATACTAGTATCTCCATCTTACTCAATCCCACTGTGCTGTTCAGAAACTATTAAACTCGATGTGGAGCAAACTCTTATATAATTAACAGATTTCAGGTGTCCCAATGGCTACTCTGTGTTACTCTCCAGCAACATAGTGTACTGGAGAGAGTCCAATAAAAAACAACCAGCCTTAAAGAGCCCTGAGTCTGTTAACCTATTTGAATATTCATTCATTTTAAAAATGTTATCAAAGCTATTATATGTAACGCTGTTATAAAGTTGAGAAATATCCCGGAAGTAAGAACAAGTTGTGAAGGCCTTGCTTAACCGTAGTGAATTAACTACACAGGAAAGTCATACAGAAATGCCATACAGGAGGTACGGTTAAAGAAATACAATAATAATAATAATCCCTGCCATTGTCGAGTCTTAGAATTGCCTTTGAGTATATGAAGAAAAGTTTGTTAGGGTTAGTGCTGGCACAAATCCCCAAACCACAGTGTTCTGAAAAATATAACGCTACAACTGTTTAAATAACATACCTGTAACTGTTCTTTTCATTGTTACCATCCTGACAACTTTTTACACTTAGAACTTTAAAGTCTGTTTCAAAGCTGTTTTTAAAATGTCTGATCTAGTGCACCTTTAGTGTAAGGTTTATTGCCCATATTTCAAACGGGTAACAGAGCAATAACGATCCATGATGTGGTACAGAACAGAAAAGCCAGAGCACTTATGTTGTGTGTTTTTTTTTTTTTGGTTTTTTTGTTATTTTTAGTCGTTCTTCCCAAGGTGATTTAGAGGATAGATCTCAAACTCCAGAGCACTAGAGCGGTCATTTTGAAAAGAGCTTTGAAACAGACTTTAAAGTTTGTAAGTGTAAAAAGTTGTCAGGATGTTAACAATGAAAAGAAAAACTACAGATGCGCTATTTAAGCAGTTGTAGCAACACATGGGGATGTGTAACACTGTTTTTCTTTGCAGTATTTTGTGAGCCCCTGAATGTTGAAAAGGAGCAGGCCTAGTTATCTATATTGAGCACATTCTAATTTCTTCATGTTTTTCATCCATAGGACACCAACGTAAAGCACTGGGGAGTCTGTTTGTTCATAGCGGGAACAGACCTGAATACAATGACGTTTACATTCTCAGAGCTGCAGAAGAATATAAATGTGAAGTAAGCATCATCTCATGGTTTTAATATTAAATACAGATGTTCATAAAATGTATTAATTATTTGAAATTTAGGCCCAGGAAACCTGGTGGCCATTGATTGCGCTGGTGGAAAAAATCAATTGATGACTTAAATCGATTTTATTATTTATTTATTTATTTTTTAAATGATGGCATTTTTTTTGTAGTACCGTAGTTGTAGGTCTACAGTACCTCCACACTGTAAATTTAAAGATGTTGGAAATGGTGGTTTGTAAATGGTTGCATACCAAACTAAGTTACTCAATCTTAAATGCATACATAAATAAAGCAAATTATTTATCATTGTAGCATCCTCTAAATGTGAACTACAAGAATTTAGCGATGGAGTATTCCAGAGAAAAATTCCCCTTACTCATCCTACCCATTCTTTTCCTTCTTTGATTTCCTCTTTCTGTGTCAGTCCAAACACACACAGTTGTTACTTAGGACTACTTTGCTTTTTATAGTGTGTTCAATTATTAAAGTTCCTGATTGCACCACTAAATAAACCTGGTTTCAGCGGGTCTTAACACAGTGCTCAATTGTCTATTTGGGACCCCTTCATTAGAATCGCTTCAGCCAATATGTTAATGATGGGGCAGGCGCTCTATAACGGGGCAAGGCAAGTCTTCAGAATTCCATTTCGCTGTGGTATTTTTTTTTTTACATCTTCGCTCCATTTATGTGCCACAGAATTGGAGACAAGTGACGTTCACACTTGCACTTGCATTTGCACTGTGATCAGAATACAGCCCTAAGAGTTTTAGTTAATAGACAGTAAGATGATTGTGTCAGTAACATTTTTAAAACATTAAAAACTTTTTTAAAAACTTTTCATGTATTTTACTTGAGAAACTATATAAAATAGGTAGTAACTGAAAATTATTTAAATCAATAATTAAAAAAAAAAAAAAAAAAAAATCAAGTTATTTTAACTCTTGATTTAAAGCAGCCACCCCTGCCACTGACCCCACTAAATCATCGCAGTTTCTGATTGAAGCTGCCTGAGGTCCTGAAGCTGTAGCACTATATTTCTTGGAAACTGAGTGTGGGTTCTTTTTCTTTTCTTGTAGTGTTGCCTACTTCTTTAACCTGCTGAAGAAGACGGATGTAAATATGGACATTGTAAGCACTAAAGTGAACACAGCCGTATCCAGGCTGGAAAACAAATATGATGTACATCTTGCACTGTACCAGAGGTTTGAGAGGTGAGTGCTGTTAGTTTGTAGAAATAGTTCACAAAAATAACTGCTGTTACAGTTTGTTTATGTAATTGAGTTAACATCAGTCAAGGATGGTTTTAACTATGACTATAAATGAAGTATTAGAAATCAATCACGGTAGAATCCTGTTTTAATAAAGACACGACATAATGAATCTGCATATAGGAAGCAACCCTATGTGATACCTCTTCTTTTTTATAATCAATATTCAAAAACATATATAACCCCACCAGGGATTCGAAACGGAACAGGAACGATAAATGAAAAAACACTACATTTTTCATGGAACAGAAATGAAAAACAAAATGTGTTTATTACGGTTTAGTTTTAGTATCGGTTAATAATGTTTTCTTTTTCGTTCCCTTTCAGTCTGTTCTCGCTGTCTCTTTCTATTGTTTTCAAGCCTACAGTAATTTGAACAAAGTGTTTTTCCCATGGTCTTGCACCTCGGTTGTCAACGGCAAAGCATTACATCACAGCCAGCTAATGGCAACATTACATTTAGCTTGCTTTTTCGGAGCAGCCAACGAATCAAATAGCACTATGTTTGACTTCAGTTTAGACTTCCTCTTTGCGGTCAGCTACATGCTGTATCCATGTTACGTATTCAGTCTTGTGTTCACTCAAAATAAACAGGTGTGGTTATTAACTTATGTTATGTACACAGAAAACAAGCTTTAAATATGTGGGAAGTGAAGTAAGTTAATAATCAGAGGTTTGCTAGTTATATTCCGGGATATTGTAGGAACAATTAAATAATTGATCATTTAGAGTTTATCTGGGTTGATTAGTTCTCTTACTAAAAATATTTAATCAACGTTTTTCAAAGATTGAGGATTTACTATGAACACACACACACACGCTAGACACAAGGACTGTTTAATCAATAGTAGTATTTTATTAAGTACACAAATAATAAACAGAAATCAGAAAAGTCAGAAAGTAAGCCTCTAAGCACAAAACAAGTCAAAATCTTCCCTGCATTCATGCAGCTAGCAGGGCCATTGAAATATGACACCGCCTATCTCCTCACACACAAAGCAGCAACTTCAGCATACCAGGCAAGCTGTGCCTTAGCTAGTAACCTGCTCACACACGGCTTAAACTGATATGATGCAGACAATCTTGGAATATATCACATTGAGCTTATTAATGGTATATAGATTAAGGATATAGCAAGTTTATTTTTAAAGAAATTCATACAACAATATGAGGTAGATTACTTATATTTACTTCAAGTTTCACAAAGTTATTTCACACACAAAGTGTGCAAACTAAATAATTAACAGTTCAATTCTATTTGAATGTGTTACAGTTAATTTAGTTCCATGAAAGGAAAATGCAACTGGAATTATACTCAGTGGTTCCATGAAGCTTAGACTTTTGGTCTGCTGGCTTGGAAACTCAATCTGTTGAAGTGTCCACTACAAAAACTCTCCTCTCGGCAACAAAGTCTTCAATCCCACATTGGATCAGATTCAGCAACAAAGCTCTCAATTCTCAATAGATTCAACATACAGCTGCAGCAAATTCTTCAGTCCTCGGTATAGGATCCACAGCAGCGCCCGTCCACTCTGTCCTCTTCACTGAATCTTTAGCTACGCTGGTAGCATGGCACAGTTTCCTTTGGATACTGTGGTTTTAGGTGTACAGCAGACCCAGACCGGTTTGTCTGATAACAGTCTCTGTAAGTCTTACGGCAGGTCCTCCAGCCGGGATGCAGCTTGAATGCAGCTTGCTTCCTCTTCTTGGGTCCGTTAAGGCAAAGCCACGTTTTGGGTCTGTTTTTAGGCAGAGTCCCGGAGTTGCAGCTGCACTTAGCAGAGTGAAGGCACCTTGTTTAGCATTTGATCTGGAGCACAAAATGTTTAGTTTTGCTTGGATATTTATGGTCTTTTTCACTCTGCTAAATAGCCACTTTCAGGAGATCATTTGTGTATCTTGCATCTTTAAACTCCCAGTCCTTTTGCTGTTTTAATGTCCTTTTCTACTGTGACATCACTAGTTTATGTCTTGTGTCAAAGTGATTGTTGTTGCAATTGGGAATTATCTGTACATAATTCAACTGTCATTTCAGCCTAATCCAGTCCAGGTGCCACCTAGCCCCGGTCACCTTGTTCAGTAGGTGACAGTTTAGTATGTGTACAAGAAAGATGCTCTCTTAAGACACAGCAGTTCGCCCTGTTTCTCAAAACACACCGTTTTTAATTAAATAATCCAGTTACATTTCTAATACACGTACATGTATTAATGTCATATTCGGGGAATATGTCCCACAGTATTAAGAGTTAAGGCATTTTACTGTTGCCTTGAGAAAACAGCAATGTTTATTGTATATTGATTTGATTGTTCAGTGTTTCATTTTCATTTATGATGTCCAAAAGTATGTATAAAAGTTGTACTTGTTACATTTGTTGTATGTCCTACTTCTGTTTAAAACAGCATAGCTGTGCAATAAGAAATATGTAGGTTATGGTAAATATATAATGCTTTGAAGAGATGTTTGTCACGTTAATGGAAATATACAGCAGATTAGAACAAGTGAAATATTATTTTTTTTAAGTCTAAAAAACACATCTTGGACCTTTATAAGAAAAGTTCAATAAATTTTGTGGGATTCAACTTTTAGTTTTCTTCTTTTCACCGACAACTCCCTAAGCTAATCATATTAAAGTTATGTTTTTGAATGTAAAGAACGTTCAATAACCTTACATTTCTGCATTGGGTGGCTCTAGTAACAGTTGTACAGTGTCAAAAATTTTGTTTAAAAAACAAAACAAAAAAAACAATTTGTTAATAAGAAAGTTGCAACGGAGCCGAACCGAAATTTTCTGGAGCGCATCCACTGCTGCTCTGAACATTTCTAATGGAGCTCAGCGCATATATTGGTTGAGCTGCATGGCTGTGAACATCTGTGTACGTTGCCGATGGCTGCCTCCTCTGTTTGAGTGGTGTAAAGCTGAGGCAATACTTTGGGAAGCAACGTTTGCAGAGGTTACTGGCAAACATAAAAGAATACGAATAGGAAGATGTGAAAGAATGTAAGAAGCTTTTTTAATACGATTTGAAAAAATGAGAAAACATTCCTGTGTCAGCCCCGATGGTTCAAGAGAAAGTGATAGATATCCAGTTCTGTCTTAAGCCACAGCGGTGTTGGTGGTAACTGAAGGTTACAAGCCAGACCAAATCTACAGCTGTGAGGAAACTGGACTTTTTTTGGAAGAAAATTATGAATAACATAGTTCAAACTTGAGAGGAACAATTAGCTTTTGGGTTAAAGGCAGCAGAAGATCCTGTCTCATTACTGTTGTTTGTGAATGCAGCAGCTCTGAAGACGTAAAGCCTCTGTAGGTCAAAACGCCCACAAGCGCTTAAGAATGTGAGTTTAACACATCTCCTTGTCACAGGGAGGCCTAACAAATGACCTTGAACGACACAAACCGTTTTTGATGAGTGGTATGATAAAGAATTTATACCACATGTAAGCAAATTTCTCCATACAACCAACTTGGCAGAAAAGGCAATTTTAGTACTTGTCAATGCAACAAGCCATTCTCTATCCCTCAAAGACTACAATGAAAATGTTTAAATAGTTTATTTGCCTCCTAACACCACATCTACTATACAACCTATGGACCAGGGTGCAGTTGCTTATCTTAAAGGATTAGGATATTGCTCAGATTTGTGATGCAGGGGAGCTGTATCAGAAATTCTGGAGCCTAATAGATGAGAGATATGGTGTTAGAGCTGCTGCTGCATGGGAGGTGGCACCTCAGTGGTGTGTGGAGGAAGTGGCCAGCCTGTGTTTATCATTTTCAAGGCTCTTCTGAAGCTGAACCCACTGTGATATGCAATGAAGAGCTTGTAGGGGCAGCAAATGCTTGAATCTTATTACAGCAGAAGATATGGAGGAACATTGTAAAATGCAGAAGAGTCGACAGCCACCAGGTGGCAGTGGTTTAATTCTCATAAACCCTGCCCGGAGAAGGACAGCTTCACAATTCTTGGACTGGAACT